>NC_084631.1:31398332-31405832 GCF_033978795.1 Nerophis ophidion | reverse complement strand
AGTATTCAAACAAGAGAATAATAAGTGGTTATTACATTTTAACAAAAGTGTAGCTAGAACATGTTGAAAAAGAAAATTAGCAGATATTAACAGTAAATGAACAAGTGGATTAATAATTAATTTTCTACTGCTCGTCCTTAATAATGTTGACAAAATAATAGAATGATAAATGACACAATATGTTACTGCATACGTCAGCAGACTAAATTAGGGGCCTTTGTTTGCTTACCTACTAATACAAGACAAGCTGTCCAGTATCTTCACTATTTTATTTAATGACTAAATGGTAATAATAAACATATGCATGTTTTTTTGTTAAAATAAAGCCAAAAATGCAATTTTTTTGTGGTCCCCTTTATGTAGAAAAATATCGAAAAATATGAAAATAATGTTGCTACCGATACCAATATATATATACATATACATATATATATATATATATATATATATATATATATATATATATATATATATATATACACACACATAGAGTGAGTATGGATATACGACCATATCACACCAACTCTCAAATTGCTTCACTGGCTTCCATTTACACTCAGGATTGAATACAAAGTCCCCCTACCAACCCACCAGTGCCTCCATGGAAACGCCCCCCTTTACCTCAAAGAACTACTCACCTCCAAATCCTCCACAAGACACCTTCGCCCCAAACATGCTAACATCCTCCAACCTCCGAGGACAAAGCTAAGTACAAACTATGGGCTCCGCCGCTCCCAGTCTGTGGAACGCCCTCCCTGACCACCTGAGGGCACCACAGACTGTGGATATTTTTAAAAAAAGGCTTAAAAACCCTTAATTAAATTTTTTTTTTAAACTTTTTATAGATGTATGCATACTAGTTCTAGCTATTAGGCTGTCCCAGTTGTTATTTGTGTTTATTTTCATAATCTTTTTATTATTACTATTATTAATTTTTTTTAATACACTGTAGCACTTTTAGGTTGTTTGCTCAGTGTAAAGTGCTCTATAACAAATACGATTATTATTATTATTATTATAAATAAGTACAAATGGCGCCAACCTAATGAAGCAATTATACACAAAAGTAAACAAAAGGCTCATCAATCCTCCACAATTGAACCATGTCCCAATCGGGGCGTTTTACTTTATATGTTAGTTCAGCTTTCTTGTAAAAAAATGTATACAACAGTGAGATACGTCTGTAATTAATAAAGTTTTGTTGACGCATACTTTCCAAGCCTGACAAGTCGCTATTCATTTAACAGGCTTTCCCGCGGGACCGAAACATGACTCTGTAAGTGTTAGCACAACCGAAAAGGTTTTTTTGTTGTTGGCGTGTGTGCGAGGAGAATGGCAGCTAGCGAGCACGAGATTTTAGGAGAGAGCATCAAACTGCTGTGAAATGAGTCAGAAGAGGGGATTAGCGAGGTTATAAGCCCGTCGGAGGAGCTGGGGCCTCTTTAGCTGAAGACCAGACAGAAAGCGGCAGTGCAGCCAAATCAGACACTGCGTTGCTCCCACACTCTGCTCCCCGCTCGTCCTGATCATTGTCACGCTACAAAGAAGGGCCACACATGCTCCGCCTTGGCGCCGCACAGCCGAGAAGACGAGCTTTCAAAAACAGACGTGACCGATTATTGACTCCGCGCGGACACATACGTCAAGTGAGAGTGTGTGAATGTTGTCTGTCTATCTGTGTTGGCCATGCGACTTGTCCGCCCGAATGCAGCTGAGACTCGCGACTCTTTGTCAGAATAATTGTCAATCCATCCATCCATCTTCTAACGCTTAACCGAGGTCAGGTCGCGGGGGCAGCAGCCTAAGCAGGGAATCCCAGACTTCCGTCTCCCCAGCCACTTCGTCCTGCTCCTCCCGGGGGATCCTGAGGCGTTCCCAGGCCAGCCCGGAGACGTAGTCTTCCCAACGTGTCCTGGGTCTTCCCCGTGGCCTCCCACCGGTCGGACATGCCCTAACACTTCCCTAAGGAGGCGTTGGGGTGGCATCCTGACCAGATGGTAGAACCAACTTATCTGGCTCCTCTCCATGTGGAAGAGCAGCAGCTTTACTTTGAGCTCCTCCCGGATGGCAGAGCTTCTCACCCTATCTCTAAGGGAGAGCCCCGCCACCCGGCGGAGGAAACTAATTTTGGCCGCTTGTACTCGTGATCTTGTCCTTTCGGTCATAACCCAAAGCCCATGACCATAGGTGAGGATGGGAATGTAGGTCGACCGGTAAATTTTGAGCTTTGCCTTCCGGCTCAGCTCCTTCTTCACCACAACGGATCAATACAGCGTCCGCATTACTGAAGATGCCGCACCGATCCACCTGTCGATCTCACCATCCACTCATCCCTCACTCGTGAACAAGACTCCTAGGTACTTGAACTCCTCCACTTGGGGCAGTGTCTCCTCTCCAACCCAGAGATGGCACTCCATCATTTTCCGGGCGAGAACCATGAACTCGGACATTGAAGTGCTGATTCTCATCCCAGTCACTTCACACCCGGCTGCGAACCGATCCAGTGAGAGCTGAAGATCCTGGCCAGATGAAGCCATCAGGACCACATCATCTGCAAAAAGCAGAGACCTAATCCTGCAGCCACCAAACCAGATTCCGTCAAGGCCCTGACTGCGCCTAGAAATTCTGTCCATAAAAGTTATGAACAGAATTGGTGACAAAGGGCAGCCTTGGCGGAGCCCAACCCTCGCTGGAAACGTGTGGGACTTACTGCCGGCAATGCGGACCAAGCTCTGACACTGATCATACAGGGAGTCGACAGCTACAATCAGACAGTCCGATACCCCATACTCTCTGAGCACTCCCCACAGGACTTCCTGAGGGACACGGTCAAATGCCTTCTCTAAGTCCACAAAGCACTTCTCCAAGTCCACAAACTCCCATGCACCCTCAAGGACCCTGCCGAGAGTATAGAGCTGGAATAATTATTTCTAAGTTATCACAAAACGTTGTTTTTTAATGAGTTCCCAGCGAGCAGACAAAAGCTGTCTTTGATCTTACCAATTAAAAGGCTTGTAAAACTACACTGTGTAGGATGGGAAGCGACATGAAAGTGTTGGTTTCTTTGATAAATTGTAATCCACAGGAAGATCTTGTCCTGACCCGAGATCGACAAAACGGAGAAGAAGCAGGACCTGACTCCCCTCCAGGTACCTATTCTTTGAACTGTTTTGTGGCCAAAGGCAGCTGCTCTTTACGACCCCCTTCCTTTAGAAACAGCTGTTGCCATCTAATCAGGGAAAGTCCAAATAAAAGAGGTGGCGTACAATCTTTCGTCAGAGCGTGGTGGGAGACTCTACAAGAGTACAGCCCAGACCTTTCTCCTCAATTGAGCTAAATTGAATTCTGTCTCCTTGCTTCTTTGTCTGTTTAATAGATGTTATCAGTGTTTGAACCTGTCACACTGAAAGGGACAAGCGGTAGTAAATGGATGGATGGATGGAGAGAGAATAGTAAATAGAGGTCTCCGATCTTTTTCAAAATGAATAGTATTGATTGGGACTCTCGGACAAGGGAGGGGTCCTTTTTGGCACAGACTGAATCCTGCCGGTCCCAAAGAGGCGCCGATTCACATAAAATCCAACGGTGCCGTGGTTTGGGACTTGGCGATCACTCAAGCAGCACTGAGGGCAGACATAGCTAACCTACCTGTAGGTATTGTTGCAACTTGCAATTCGGAACATATCAATAGGTAAAAAAAAAAAACGCTCTGCCGTAAGCAAAAATGCGCTAGCTTGATAGTAATAGACACTCGCTTTAATATTGACATGCTATTAATTAGCACTAGTAATTTTACATGGTGATTGTAACACCTCTAAATTTACTAATAAAGACTACAACGAAGATGCTCGTTAAAATCAAACATTATATATATATATATATATATATATATATATATATATACATATATAAAAAAAAATATATATATATATATATAAATATATACAAAAAATATATACATATATATATATATATATATATATATATATATATATATATATATATATATATATACATATATATATATATATATATTCACTTACAGTGTGTATATTGTTATGAAGGTGTCTGTTACGACAATATATATATATATATACTTGAAGTGTGTATAATGTACATATTCCATATTGTTATGAAGGTGTCTGTTACTACATTACATATATATATTTGTAGTGTGTATATTGCACATATTACATATTGTTATGAGGGTGTCTCTTACTACATAATACATACACTTGCAGTGTGTATGTTATACGTATTATATATTGTTATAAAAGTGTCTGTTACTACATTATATATATATATATATATATACCTTTATATACTTGCAGCGTGTATATTGTACATATTACATACTGTTATGGTGTCTTTTACTACAGTATATATATATTTGCAGTGTGTATATTGTACATATTACATATTGTTATGAAGGTGTCTGTTACTACATTAGAAAATTAGGCCCTGTCACGCCAAATTTCTTCCCCCCTACGAAAACCTTCCCCCCGAAAAAAATTGGGCGTGACAGCCCCTCTAATGCTTGAAGGACCCTAATGAGTGTGGAAGGACCTTAAATCAGCTGCCTGTTTCAAAAGCATTATAATTGGCTGATTGTCATTGGTGAAAAATAACGGTGAGGAAAAAATATTAGCATTCCGGCATGCAAATCTTTCAAGCTATTTTTGCTTCGCTAATTTTGCAGCTGTAACCCTTAATAGTCATATAACTTGGTATTGTCACGCCCTCATTGGGGTCCTTCAGGCATTAGAGGGGTTTTCATGCCAAATTTCTTCCGGGGGGAAGGTTTTTGTAGGTGGGAAGAAAATTTGGCATGACAGCCTCTCCAAAAAAAGGGGCTAGCGGCGGATTTCTGATCCCCCAGGAAATGGGCGTGGCCTAAATGGACCCACTAGTTGATGGGGACTAGCGGGGGATTGATTCATGACCCCGGAAGTGGGCATGGCCTAAACCTGAAACAGGAAGTATGCATCATATCCGGCCGCTGTTTTAATTTTGTAGTGTTTTGGCAAGCTATTCGCCATTTTGGTTGTAGTCTTTAATGATTTATGACTCCGACATGCTGACAAGACTATTACAGTGTGTAGTTTTGGCGTGAAAAGTGTGTTTTTAAAAATTATGGATGCCCCCCTCCAAAAAAAAAAAAAAAAAAATGCAGTTCCCCTTTAAGGGTTGTGTCGCCGACAACAGCATATTTCATGTCTGAGGCGGAAATAATGAGTCCGCTTCTCTCGTCATGCACTCGGTTGCATGACGTAACATATTGTTAGCTGGAAGTCTAAGGTCATAGTAGGCACCGCCCCTAAGGAACCAAGGCCGTTGAACGACTTCTCTGGCTCTCGGCTTACGGGGACAAAGTCTAAATCTGCCAGGGGACAGGTGCGAGGGCCACATTTAGCACGCAGTTTAAATGCGTACGTTGTTTGACGCTCCGAGATGGATGAGGTGGCAATTTTGGGGACGAGCGATAACGAGCCTTTCGCAAAATGACGTGCACATGACGGGGCGTTTTCTGTGGCGGCGTGCGAGCGGATGATGGAGCGTCTTGTTTGCCAGGCGACGAGTCGGCCATGACAGATCATTGCAGTCAGAAAACAAAAGAAGTCAACTTGTTAGAAGATGAATACACACACATACACACACACACACACTTTAGAAAGTGTCTCGATGAGATCTGGCTCTCAGCCAGGAAAGATATTACAGTTATAATTTATGACCGCCGGCCCTGACTGAACCTTGATTTTGCTGGCGGAATAAAAAAGAGATAAGGAGAGAAAAAGTGGATTTTAGATTTATATATAAAATGACTAAAAAAGTCTCAAGTCTTCACAAGGACCTTGGCAGCCTTTAGACTTCACGAAGGGAGTTTGTTTCAAAGGCAACACATTTTTTTTAAATTCCTGTATATATCTATTGAATTATATTTAGTATTTGTATTTTCTTTATTATACATTATCTATTTATGTATGCATTATTTTTATTCCAGTACATATGTATTTATTAATAATGAATATTTTTTGTTTACTTCAATGCATTTTTCTATTTGTCCATGCATATTTTTTATTTATCAACATTATTTATCAACTCAGTTTAATTTCACATTTATTTATACATTTTTTCTGTATTTAATTGTATATGATTTTACGATTTAATTTCCACTCCTGTATTTTTTTTTTTAATAATAATTAATATTTATTATCTTTTTTTCAGTGTAATTTTTCCATTAATTTATAACCCTTTTTTATTACCATTCCATGTAATTATTTATGAATTTATCTTGGAATATATGTCTTTAATTGAATATGATTTTGAAAAAAAATTTTTTTGCTTCTGTTTTTATTTAATAGTTTGTATTTAATACCTTAATTCATCAAATTACTTCTGCATGTCTTAACTTATCTCTACCATATTTTTTTATTTCAAAGTAATTGGGACATTTATTTATGCATTATTTTACCCTGCTCATTTTACTTCAATGTAATTTTGCCATTTTTTTACACCTGTATTTATTCATTAATATATCTTCATTTATTCCAATGTAATCAATATTGATGCATTATTTTACCGTTGTATGCATTTATTTATTACCTTATATTTAATGTCTTCATGTGTTTCAATGTAATTTTTGACATATTTTAATGCATATTTTTTTTACCCTTGCATATATTTTATATCTTTTTGATATCTGTATTTAATTCAATGAGATTTTGCCATTTACTTTTTTTTACTCCTGTATTTATAAAAAAATGTATATTTAATACCTTAATTAATCAAAACAACACTCCTGTAGTTCTTTATTTATTATATTATCTCTAACATCTTTATTTATTTCAAAGTATTTTTAACATTTATCTATGCATTCTGTTACCCTTTGCATGCATTTATTTACTTATTTTGCCTTAATTTGATCAATGTAATTTTAGCATTTTTTTTACACCTGTATTTATTTATGAATACATCTCAATTTATTCCAATGCAATCAATATTAATGCATTATTTTACTGTTGTGTGCATTTATTTATTAACTTATATTAAATGTCTTCATGTCTTTCAATGTAATTTTCACATATATCAATGCATTTTTTTACCTTTGTATGTATGTTTTTTTTTTTTGATGCCTGCATTTAATTCAATGCGATTTTGCCATTTACTTTATTTACTATTATATTTTAATCCTATATTTATTCATCTAATAGTTTTATACCCTAATTTATGTCAAAGTAACACTGATATTTGTGCATGATTGTACTTTTTTCCAACTTATTTTTAAAAGCTTTATTCATTTCAGTGTAGTATTGCGATTGATTCATGCATTTGATTTATTTATTAATGTTTATTTAATATTACATGTATTTGACTGTATTATATATTAATGCATTTAATAGTATGAATATCTATACGTCGGATTAAGCCTAATAAATGCATCTTATTCCTTCTACATGTTGAAGTGTGGAAAGTTGATGTTCCTACCATGTTTTTAAGCAA
>NC_084631.1:31375832-31393332 GCF_033978795.1 Nerophis ophidion | reverse complement strand
ACGGTGCGGCTCGGCGTCACACACCGTCCACAAATTGCGGCGAGCAGGGCCACCGCCGCACAGGAGCGGCGAGAGCGGAGAAACAAACAATGACATCTGATGAGCAATTCTGTTCACGGAATCATTCTGCATCAGAATAATCCTCAGCGCGCACGCCCGGGGTGAAAGATGTAATCATTGAGCGGGAGCAAACAAAAGGCTCAATGAAGAGAGCAACAAGAAAATGAGAGTGTCACAGAAGATGGAATACTTTAACCCGCACATCCAGGGACTAAAATCCCAGTGGACACTTTGCTTAGTTTGTTTATGTACCGCATTCCACCTCAATCTGTTACCTCACACACTGCCTGTACACTTAATGAAGGGTTAATGGTGAACCCATAACTGTTTAAATGTCCCCTATTATGCAAAAGTGACTTTTTAATGACGTTGTAACTTTATTTTGTGTCGCCACAGGGACTTTATGACCACCCAATGGGAGAAAAGTCCATCAACTCCCTCAAATGTTTGCAACACTTTACAAAAAAATGGGCCCAGAAAGTCGATTTTTTTTTTTGGCTTGAATCACCGTTTTTATGTGAATTATTAGAGGGAACATATTTCGATTGATAAGAATTTAAAGACTTTTGAGGTGAAGTAGTACAACAATTCAATTGAAGTGAAGTTGACACGTTGTGTAAATCGTAAATCATAATTTCATTTTTTCCTCATTTATTTTTATTCCTTTCATGAAAATGCATATTTACAAGCCACGTACAATTGACACTTGCATTGTTTTTTGTTTTTTTTCTTATAATAAATAAAACAGAATATAACAATTTGCTCATCCTTTTCAACCTATATTCAATTGAACAGACTGCAAAGACAAGATACTTAACAATCGAACTGGAAAACAAATACTAGCTCATTTGGAACATGTTTCACAAAAGCTGGCACAAGTGGCAAAAAAAAACTGACGACGTTTGGGAATACTCATTAAACACTTATTTGGAAAATCCCACAGGTGAACAGGATAATTGGGAATAGGTGGGTGCCATGATTGGGTATAAAAGCAACTTCCAGGAAATGCTCAGTCATTCGCAAACAAGGACGGGGCGAGGATCACCACTTTGTCAACAAATGGTTGAGCAAAATGTCCGACAGTTTAAGGAACAGCATTTCTCAACAAGATATCGCAAGGAATTTAGGGATTTCACCGTCTAAGGTGTGGAATATCATCAAAAGGTTCAGAGAATCTGGAGAAATCACCGCACATAAGCGATGATATTACGAACCTTCGATCCCTCAGGCCGTACTGCATCAAAAAGCGACATCAGTGTGTAAAGGATACCACCACATGGGCTCAGGAACACTTCAGAAAACAACTATCAGTAACTCTAGTTGGTCGCTGCATCTGTAAGTGCGAGTTAAAACTCTACTATGCAGAGCCAAAGCCATATATCAACAACACCCAGAAACGCCACCGGCTTCGCCGGACCCGAGCTCATCTAAGATGGACTGATGCAAAGTGGAAAAGTGTTCTGTTGTCTGATAAGTCCACATTTAAAATTGTTTTTGGAATGTGGAAATCATGTACTCTGGAACAATGAGGATAAGAAACATCTGGACTGTTCTAGGCGCAAAGTTCAAAAGTCAGCATTTGTGATGGTATGGGGGTGTATTAGTGCCCAAGACATGGGTAAGTTACACATTTTTTGAAGGCACCACTAATGCTAAAAGGTACTTACAGGTTTGGGAGGAACAAATGTTTCCATCGAAGCAACGTTATCATGGACGCCCCTGCTTATTTCAGCAAGACAATGCCAAGCCACATGTTACAACAGCGTGCCTCATAGTAAAAGAGTGCGGGTACTAGACTTGCCTGCCTGTAGTCCAGACCTGTCTCCCATTGAACATTTGTGGTGCAATATAAAGCTTAAAATACCACAACGGACTGTTGAACAACTTAAGCTGTGCATCAAGCAAGAATGGGAAATAATTCCACATGAAAAGCTTCCAAAAATGGTCTCCTTGGTTCCCAAACGTTTACTGAGTGTTGTTAAAAGCAAAGGTCATGTAACACAGTGGTAAAAATGCCCCTGTGACAACTTTTTTTGCAATGAACACAAAAATAGAGCAAGTGTGTGCATGCAAAAAATATTATCTGCAGGTAATTGGAAATTTGACTAATTTGCTCAAGTACTGAAAACAATATAATGATCTTAAAATCATTATTTATTTTTAGAACAGACAACAATTTTTCGACCGTGCATCTGTATAATATCGCAGTTGTGTTATTGTAACAGTAGTTATTCAGTATTTTATTCATTTTACGATCATGGGACTTGGTATAGGTACTCTTCACATTCGAACCGATACGGTACCAATTCTCGACACATGGGAATTGACATCGGTGCTCACAAGTATCGAGTTTTGGTCCTTTTGTGTGTGTTTGTAGAAGTTATACTTTTCAAGTATAACATTAAATTGTATTCATAGTTACAAAGTAAAAGTGTTTTTTTTTTTTGTTGCGCCCTAAAAAGTGTAAATACTCTACGTATTGTATTAATTTGTTTGAATTTGCATGACCATATTTGGAAAAGGTTAAAATCGCCATGGAAAATCGCTAGTGCTAATAAGTAGCATGTCAATAGCAAATCCAATGTAAATTAGCATTAAGTTAACACTTTAAAAGGAACATCTGAGCCTTACTTTCATTGCAGTGCTTTTTGAGTGAATTACTTTGTTGGCGCGAAAAACCGGCGCCTCCTCCACCCGTATCCATCCCGCATAAGCCAAGAGTCAGCACTCAATCATCCTATCATCCCTAACTGCTGTCAGAAACCAGGGGAAAGAATAGAAGAAGCGAGCAGGGGCGAAACGAGTATCGATTTGATCAGATAGACTGCCGTGAGCAGGTCGGCCACGCTCGGCAGCTTAACACCCCGAAATGGAACGCGAGCAGAAGTGTGGGCGGAATGTTAGTGAGCCCTGGGAAGGAGAGGCGGAAGCAGAGTTGCTGGCACATTCCAGCTCTTGGAAGCAAGTGAATGAGCTTTGCAGGAGAATCTAGAGGAGTTTGTTGCTATAAAACGACCGCAGCAATATTGATTTGGACGCATCGTTATCTGTATTGGTAAAAATGTGCGCTCAGAGGTGAGCCGGGAATGCCACAAGAAAAATGGTGCTTTGCTGTATAATTAAACTACATTATTTTCAATGTAAGGGCTGCAGCTAGCCATTATTTTACTAAATGATTAATAATTTTTTATTAAATCAAGTAATCAGATAAAACACACAAAGCATTTAACAATTTATCTGCCTACCATATTAATTATTTTTTGGAAAAAAAAAGCACAAAAAAACATTGAAATTGCACATGTTAAAGCGCAATTGATAATTACCACCTGCAACACCGCTTTCATGTTAGCTCAATTTAAATTCCGGGCACTCCATGCAGTCATTAAACAATGAATTGACGCAAAGTAAAATAAATTACCCCGTATTTATTAAGGAAGTTGATTATTCGTTGCAGCCACAATTACTGCTATTGTGAATTGTGAAGTGAATTATATTTATATAGCCCTTTTCTCTTGTGACTCAAAGCGCTTTACATCATGGGTGTCACACTTTGTGTAATTTCAAATTAACATTAGCGATGGCCCGTCGACTTGTCCAGGGTAAACCCCGCCTACCGCCCGAAAATACAGCTGAAATAGGCTCCAGCGACCCCAAAGGGGACAAGCGGTAGAAAATGGATGGATGGCTGGCCGCCCAGTATTATACAGTGGCAGTGCCACTGTAGCACCGCATTCAACGCTAATACTCAGACTTGCCAACCCTCACGATTTTCCCGGGAGACTCCCCAAGTTCAGCGCCCCTCCCGAAAAATCTCCCGAGGCAACAATTCTCCCAAATTTCTCCCAATTTACACCCGGACAACTATATTGGGGGCATGCCTTGAAGGCACTGCCTTTAGCATTTTCTACAACCTGTCACGCCCGTTTTTCCTCCATACAAACAGCGTGCCGACCGAGTCACATGTTATATGCGGCTTGTACACACATAAGTGAATGCAAAGCATACTTGGTCAACAGCCATACAGGTCACACTGAGGGTGACCATATAAACAACTTTAACACTTTTATAAATATACGTCACACTGTGAACCCACACCAAACAAGAATGACAAACACATTTCGGGAGAACATCCGCACCATAACACAATATAAACACAACAGTACAAATACCCAGAATCCCTTGCAGCACTAACTCCTCCGGGACGCTACATCTAGTCAAAGTTCAAATTACCTGCAGGCAATATTTTTTGCATGTCATCTGGTTTAAAACCACACACTTGCTCTATTTTTGTGTTTATTTGTAAATATATACATATATATATATATATATATATATATATATATATATATATATATATATATATATATATATATATATATATACATGCTAATCATTTAATGATTAATCGAAACAACAGGCTATAAAGCAAAGCTTTTTCCTGATCAATTATTGCAACTATAGTCGTCATTACCAACCACACATAATACTAGTTGCATAAACTCAAATGATTAATCAAAGGAAAGGAATAGAAATGTAAGCTTTTTTTAAATACAATTAATCGATTATTCGTTGGAGCCTGAGTCAGCATCAACAGCCCCATGTGCAATTTGCAAATATACGCTTGTTTAACGATTATTTGAAACAACAGGCTTTTTCCTGACCATATTAATCAATGTAATAGATCAATAATTGCAGCTATTGTCATTACCAGCCACATATAATACTATTTGCATGAACTCAAATGATTATTCGAAGCAAAGGAATAGAAATTTAATCTTTTTTTTTTAAATAACAAAATTAATGGATTCGATCGATTAATCGGAGTGAGTCTATACATTAAACAGCAATATTTTTTATACACACTCAAAGGGTTAATGAGTGTGTTTGATCAAACAATCGATTAAATCGATTAATGGTTGCTTCTTCATTAACAGCCACATAATACTATTTCTATACTTTCATTACAATGTGTTTTTATTTTGTTCAGTATTGATTTTGATTTGAATAAAATTGGATAGGTTGGTAACGATCTGAGCGCATGGTGATGTTCTCCCAGGATGCAGACAGACTTCAGAAATAGCCTGTAGGTCGGAAATGATTTATTTAAGCAATAAATCAGGGGGAAACAAACAAAAGTGTGCTCATAGCAAGGAAGGCACAACCTAAGCGGGCTTAGCAAACAAAATGAGCTTAGCATGGAAGCTAGCATATACAATAGAGCTCGTATACAAAAACAGGAATTTAACCATTAACTGGTGCATGTAGCAAATTAGGAACCCGGACCGAGTGTGGAAAGAAACGGGAATAAATAGCACTCTGTTTAGTGCCCGGCAGCTAATCAGATGCAGCTGAAACCAATCAGCACCCATGGCAACCAAGGCGACGCAAAACAGGGGTGCTGAAACAGAACGAAGGGAGTCCGAAAACCAAACAGAACATGATCTATTGTGGCGATAACATTGTTCAAAAGTGAAGATCTTGTCTATTGATGAATCGTGAACCATTTTGACACCGTGTTTCGATGGAGGCTAACAGTTGTGCAGCGATGCACACACACACACACACACACACACACACGCACACACACACACACACACACACACACACACACACACACACACGGTACACACCTCCACCGTGATTCATATGGTCACACCGGCACTCCCGCTATTTACAACCATTTAACCTTGCCTTGAGGGTGAATGGAGACGGCGTATGGAGTGGAGAGTCTGCGCCCGGTTGTCACGGCGATGCGGACACTTCGTCCTCGCGCCGTCATCCATTTTTCATCAGGGCCTCCAGCCTTTCATCTCTGCCAAGATCACCTTCGACATGATATGCATTGATTTTGGGGCGAGCGCTGTTCAAGCTGGAATCCCCCAATAAATGGCTGCTCCCCAGTGCCGGCAGCACTCGTGCAGCCCCTGGACTGTGAGGCAATGGCCCCCAGGACACAATCATCTTTGTAAACAGTCATTCTATATCTATAGTGATGTCTCTTCATACCACACCTGGACTAAATACTAGAATATTCTCTATTTATATTTTACTGACAATAAAACTAATATTCTCTTTTTAATTATATTTCACATACAATAAAACTATAATATTCACTTTGTAATTATATTTTACCTATAATAAAAGTGTAATATCTATTTAATGATATTTTGTAGGCAAAATATCATTAAAAAAATATTAAATATGAACTTTGTACCTAAAACAAAACTATATTATTCTCTATTTAATGATATTTTTCCTACAATAAAACTATATTTTCTATTTAATTATATTTTACCTACAATAAAACTATAATATTCTCTATTTAATGAAATGTTACCAACAATACAATTATGATATTCTCTATTTAATGATATTTTACTTACAATAAAACTACACTATATATTTAATAAAATTTTACCAACAATAAAAGTATAATATTCTCTATTTAATGATATTTTACCTACGATAAAAATATCATGTTTTTTTAATTATATTTTACCAACAACAAAAATATAATTTTCTCTATTTAATTAAATTTTATCTGCAATATAACTATATTATTTATTTAAATATATTTTACCTACAATAAAATTATGATATTTTTCTATTTAGAGATATTTTACCTACAATAAAACTATAATATTCTCTATTTAATTAAATTTTACCAACAATAAAACTATAATATTCTCTATTTAATGATATTTTACCTACAATAAAACTATAGTGTCCTCTATTTAATGATATTTTACTTACAATATAAAAGTACAATATATTTAATACAATTTTACCAACAATAAAATTATAATACTCTCTATTTAATGATATTTTACCTACAATAAAAATATGATGTCTCTTTAATTATATTTTACCAACAACAAAAATATAATTTTCTCTATTTAATTATATCTTATCGGCAATATAAATATACTATTTATTTAAATATATTTTACCTACAATAAAAACTATAACATTCTCTATTTAATTGTAGTTTACCTACAATAAAACTATAATATTCTCTATTTAATGAAATTTTACCAACAATACAATTATAATATTCTCTATTTAATGATATTGTACTTACAATAAAACTAGAATATATATTTAATAAAATTTTACCAACAATAAAAGTATAATATTCTCTATTTAATTATATTTTACCTACAATAAAAATATGTCTTTTTAATTATATTTTACCAACAACAAAAATACAATTTTCTCTATTTAATTATATTTTATCTGCAATATAACTATACTATTTATTTAAATATATTTTACCTACATTAAAATCATAATATTTTCTATTTAGAGATATTTTACCTACAATAAAACTATAATATTCTCTATTTAATTAAATTTTACCAACAATAAAACTATAATCTCTATTTAATGATATTTTACCTACAATAAAACTATAGTGTCCTATATTTAATGATATTTTACTTACAATAAAACAACAATATATTTAATACAATTTTACCAACAATAAAAGTATAATATTCTTTATTTAATGATATTTTACCTACAAAAAAAATATGATGTCTATTTAATTATATTTTACCAACAACAAAGATATAATTTTCTCTATTTAATGATATCTTATCGGCAATATAACTATACTATTTATTTAAATATATTTTACCTACAGTAAAAACTATAACATTCTCTATTTAATTATAGTTTACCTACAATAAAACTATAATATTCTCTATTTAATGATATTTTACTATAATATTCTCTATTTATTAATACTTTATCTACAATAAAACTATAATATCTCTATTTAAGGTTATTTGACCGACAATAAAACAATAATATTCTCTATTTAAGGATTATTTCACCTACGATAAAACTACAATATTTATTTGGTTATATTTTACCTACAATGAAAATATAATGTTGTCTATTTAAATATATTATACCAACAACAAAAATATAATATTCTCTATTTAATTATATTTTATCTGCAATATAACTATACGATCTATTTAAATATATTTTACCTACAATAAAACTATAACATTCTCTATTTAATTATAGTTTACCTACAATAAAACTATAATGTTCTCTATTTAATGATATTTTACCTACAATATAACTATAGTATTATCTATTTAATGATAGTTGACCTACAATAAAACTATAATATTCTCTATTTATTGATACTTTATCTACAATAAAACTATAATATCTATATTTAATGATATTTTACCAACAACAATAATATTCTCTATTTAAGGATTATTTTACCTACAGTAAAACTATAATATTTATTTAGTTATATTTTACCTACAATAAAAATATAATGTTGTCTATTTAATTATATTATACCAACAACAAAAATATAATATTCTCTATTTAATTATATTTTATCTGCAATATAACTACTATCTATTGAAATATATTTTACCTACAATAAAACTATAACATTCTCTAAATAATTATAGTTTACCTACAATAAAACTATAATGTTCTCTATTTATTGATATTTTACCTGCAATATAACTATAATATTATCTATTTAATGATAGTTTACCTACATTAAAACTATAATATTCTCTATTTATTGATACTTTATCTACAATAAAACTATAATATCTCTATTTAATGATATTTTACCGACAATAAAACAATACTATTCTCTATTTAAGGATTATTTTACCTACAATTAAACTATAGTATTTATTTAGTTATATGTTACCTACAATAAAAATAAATGTCTATTTAATTATATTATACCAACAACAAAAATATAATTTTCTCTATTTAATTATATTTTATCTGCAATATAGCTACTATCTATTTAAATATATTCGACCTACAATAAAACTATAACATTCTCTAATTATAGTTTACCTACAATAAAACCATAATGTTCTCTATTTAATGATATTTTACTTACAATATAACTATAATATTATCTATTTAATGATAGTTGACCTAAAATAAAACTATAATATTTTCTATTTATTGATACTTTATCTACAATAAAACTATAACACCTCTATTTAATGATATTTTACCGACAATAAAACAATAATATTCTCTATTTAAGGACTATTTTACCTACAATAAAACTATAATATTTATTTAGTTATATTTTACCTACATTAAAACTATGATATTCTCTATTTAATGACATTTTACCTATGATAAAACTATAATATATATTTGATTATATTTTACCTACGATAAAACTTTAATATTCTCTAATGATATTTTACCTACAATAAAACTATAATATTCTCTATATAATTATATTTTACCTGTAGCAAAACTATAATATTGTCAATTTAATGATATTTTACTTACAATTAAACAATATATATTTAATTATATTTGACATACAATAAAACTATAATGTTCTCTATTTATTAATATTTTACCTATGATAAAACTATAATATTTATTTTACTATATTTTACCTACGATAAAACTTTAATATTTTCTATTGACTGATATTTTACCTGTAATAAAACTATAATATTGTCTATTTAATTATATTTAACCTACAATAAAACTATAATATTTTCTATTTAATGATATTCTATCTACAACTATAATATTCTCTAATGATATTTTATAATATCAATATCTATAATATCTGTATTTGGGATCTATATAAATCCTGAAAAATTTCGCGCCTTCCCCTTTTTAGTCCGTGCCGACACCGTCGTCGATAATCTTCTTCTTCTTCTCTATCTTCTTGTTATGGAACATTTATCTTCCCCTGTTGCCATTTCTAATATAAAGTAGTGTAAAGTTCTTACTTATATCTGTCAGTGAACTCGCCATGAAAGCGCTAAAACATACCGGTGTAGTGAGTTTACATTATTCACCCAAGGAACTTTAGATAATAGAGAGTTCCGGTCGGACGGTTTTTGTCGGGACACATTTCCGGCACATGAGGAGATGCTGAAGTAAAGTCTGAACATCATTAAAATAGTTAACGCCATCTTTTGACACTTCTTCCACTCACGTCCTTGCATGCTACACCGCTACAACAAAGATGAAGGGGAAAATACGCCGTCGAAGGTGAGGCACGTAAATAAGACCGCCCACCACGAATTTCGATTTATTTTAAATTCAATCTCCATAACATTGAAACCTAGTTTGTGTTGATGAATCCGAGCTGCTCCGGAAGAAATACAACAGAGTGAATATTTACAAGTATGGATGGACCAGCAATGTAAGCATTTCTTATTTAAATGAGAACCGAAAAGCACTTTCAGTCCCGATGATTCAATTGTAAAAAAAACATTCAATTTTTTATGTCAAATTCCCAGGTTGGGATTGTGAGTTCTGCTCTACTTCTGAAGCATGCCGGAATGCAAAGACCGTCTCCATTCTGGGACCCACTCGCCCGGTTCCAGAGGGACGTCAGAGATTGACAGCATCTAATTACCTTCCTTGAAGGTTCTTGGCTACTATTCCAGAACGTGTTCAGGGCCCCTACAACGAGCCGGCTCGATTTAGGATCGCTGACAAAATTGGGTCTGGGAGAGAAGTGTTGATGTATTGAGAAGAGATGGTGCCGCTGTGATACCGGAACCGCGAGGGGAATTAAAACGCTGTCAGACCCCAAGGTATAAAACCTATCAAAGCATCACGGGGGATTTTCCTCTTCACTGGAGCACAGCGAGAGGAGGGAAATGTCATATTTTTAATGTTCCTGTGAGGTGACCACTGGCAAATGTGGAGATTGCCGGCACAATTGCCACCTCTTGCAAACGCTTCGGTACTCACAATTACGGTTTTATTTTCACAATGATCTCGTTGGGGAAACGGGCGAAGTGATCTCGTATGTATATATATATATATATATATATATATATATATATATATATATATATATATATATATATATACATATATATATATATATATATATATATATATATATATATATATATATACATATATATATATATATATATATATACATATATATATATACACACACACACACACACACAGTATTCACATAAATACATAAAAAAAGTAACAAGTTAAAGTACCACTGAAAATCACGCACAAACTACATGTTGTGAAATTACTCTCTGCGTTTGACCTAATCCCCTTGTTCCACCCCGTGGGAGGTGAGGGGAGCAGTGAACAGCAGCCGTGGGTGGGCTAGGGAATCATTTTGAGAATTCAACCCCAATTCCAATCTTTGATGCTGACTGCCAAGCAGGGAGGTAATGGGTCCCATTTTTATAGTCTTTGGTATGACTCGGCCGGGGTTTGAACTCTTGACCTCCTGATCTCAGGGCGGACACTCAAACCACAAGGCCACTGAGTAGGTTATACATGTATACACACATATTACATACATACATACATACATACATACATACATACATACATACATACATACATACATACATACATACATACATACATACATATATATATATATATATATATATATATATATATATATATGCCTTGATTGGATTATCCAGAGAATCGTGCTCGATACCGTGGTAGACCGCAATATGTAGGTGTGGGAAAAATCACAAGACTGCTCTATCTCTACAGAACTGTTTCTGTGCCCTATATAAAACATTGTATGTGAATGCTTCCATTAAAATGTCCTGATGATTGAGGGAACCCCTCATGAAACAGTTCTATAGAGATGAAGTAGTCTTGTGATTTTTCACACACCCACACCTACACATATATATATATATATATATATATATATATATATATATATATATATATATATATATACATACACACACATATGAATATAATATATATATATGCATATATATATATACACAATGTATATGTATACACACACACATATATATATATATATATATATATATATACATACATGTATACACAGTATACAGATATTTACATATACACTTTTATACATGTACTGTACATACATATATACAGTCCATACAGTATATATACACATACTGTACATACACATATACACATGCATACATTTAGAAACATATATACATTTACTGTACATATATACACACCTATACATATATACATACACATACTGTATATACATATATACGGTACACACATACAGTATGTACACATATATAAATGTACATACATCCATACACATTTACAAATACATACAAACATATGCACACACGCACGTGTATACACACACAATATATATTAACATTTAGGGCTCTCTTCATGTTTGTTCTCCTCACTTGTTACCAAGTTTTGTGAAAATAAAAACTAACTTGGATGACACCTGGCAATAAAATTACATTTGCATGGTGTCCCCTTAATGTCATTGAAGGTGGTGTGCCGTCACAACATTTTTATCACCGCCACACCTTGAAAAGCAAAGGTTTTTTTTTTTTTTTTTTTTTTTACTTTAAAACAAATGAAATATAATATATTATAGAAGAAATAGCACAACGCCTGACGCTATTTTTAACTTTTATTACCAATCTTACTATAACAAACGGCATAATTCCAATACTTTCGTCTTTGCGCTTCCCTGGACACACAACAACACTTTTTCGTTTTCCGCCAATCACCTTTCAGGCACGGACGGTGCGTTTGGAAACATCGGGAAAAACGGATATCAGATCCAAAAATAAGACATGAACTGGTTGTGGCTGTATAAACTGACATACATTGCCTTTAATTTAATTAATTTAATGTAATTGATTTAATTAAGGGGCGGCATGGCGCAGTGGGAGAGTGGCTGTGCGCAACCCGAGGGTCCCTGGTTCAATCCCCACCTAGTGCCAACCTTGTCACGTCCGTTGTGTCCTGAGCAAGACACTTCACCCTTGCTCCTGATGGGTGCTGGTTAGCGCCTTGCATGGCAGCTCCCTCCATCAGTGTGTGAATCTGTGTGTGAATGGGTAAATGTGGAAGTAGTGTCAAAGCGCTTTGAGTACTTTGAAGGTAGAAAAGCGCCATAAAAGTACAACCCATTTATCATTTAAGTTGCACACTATTGACAAGTGATGTTCTGAAAACCTGATTACCGCAATCAAAACTGGATCCAAACAAAACATTGTCTGGAGCGTTGTCAGCATGTCTGTGATGTGGACGCGATTTTTATATATACTTCAGATATACCCACCGATAGCCATCTACAAAATGTGCAAATATTAAAAAGGACACTGGCGACTTTTAAGGACAGAAAGTCCAACACAGAGGGACAGAAGCAGTCTCAAAACACGAGTACATTCTACAATAACACCAGGAGAAGATGATAGAGTTATTGCTAGTTGTTATATATGGCAATATAGATTTCAGGCCATAATGCCCACGCCTCGTTTCCGTCGGAGACGAGGTTTTGACTCAGCGGGAATAAACACACCGTTTGAGACGTAGTGAAATCTAGCATCGCTGAAGAGTCAAAAGGAGCTCAAGGCTTTTATTGTGAACATTTTCTCCGACTCCAGTCAAGGCTCGGAGCAAACGGAGATTGTGCAAAAGCCAAAGGGGACTTATTATTATTTGAGCAGGCAAAACGAGGCCGATTAACAATGCAAACTACGCCGTGTGGCTCTGTTGGGTTTCTCTGGGCCAAGTCACCGGGATTCAACATTTGGCCGACAAACAATTTGGTCATCTGTGTTTCCCCACCCAAGATTTTACCCCCCCACACACCCTTGGTAAAATCCTCAAGAATCGATTTCTTCCCCGCTAATAAGACCAGACTGCTTTCTAATTGAATGTGAAAGCGAGATTAACTTGTGTTTGATTGCTTCTTCTTCACACACACTCCTCACGCTAGAGGGGGGTAATGCATCACCCAAGTCCGGGTTAAGGTTAATTACAATGTCGGCTATTTCATCCACCTGCGGAGTGGATGGCCAAAATGCTTCGTATGTACATGAGAGAGATATTTCTCGGAAAAAAAAATATTTAATGTAGGCCATTTATCATGCGGGATCCCAGGCAGCGGTGGTACGCACGGTAGGGACGTAAAATCGATGGCAGGGCCTCACACGTAGGAGACTGACAGGCGAGCACATCCACCCGTGCGGGTGAGAGTTACTGATCAACCTCGCTTCCCCGCCACCGTCTACCCCCCTCGCTGTGATGTCACCATGCTAAAACACAAGACCGCCGCGCCACCACTGAACTTTATTTGCAGCATTGACGTATTTTTCCGGACAACAGAACGCGCTGATTTGTAAGCCGCACCAGTTGCCATGAATAAATTGCAGCGGATTATAAGTCGCAGGTATGTATGTTGTGAAGTAAGGTATTTACACTGAAAGGAAGGTATGTAAATACATTAATAAACATTTACACAATATATGTATATTTATAATGTTTTTACATACCTTCGTTTCCAAACGGTGTCTGCAACATGGGAGTAAAACGGCAGCTCAAACATAACAGAAGTCATTGTGAGAGCTATAACACACGCACACGTTATATACACATATATATATATATATATATATATATATATATATATATATATATATATATATACACAAACATGTATATATATTTATAAAACATACATACAGAAGTACATATATACACACATATACATACACATATATACATACTTATACACTTGAATATATACATATATACAAACATATGTATATATATATATATATACATGCATACTTATGTATAAATATATATACACACATTCATATCAAAACATACACACATATATACACATATACATCCACAAAAACATGTATATAAACCCATACATACGTATACACACATACATTTGCATACACATGCATTCATACAAATACATTATCATATATATACATTTGTATGTGTATATACTGCATTTAGATCATATGTATGTTAATGTACATGCATATGTATGTGTGTATATATACATATATATGTATATATATATATATATATATATATATATATATACATATATATATATATATATATACATATATATATATATATACATATATATGTATATATACATACATGTACATATATATATACGTATATACATATATACATATATACATGTATATATACACACATATATATATATATATATATATATATACACATGCATATGCCATTAAAGTACAAATTAAAACACTGTAGTTTCACCACTTTAGTCATATTTTTTGAACTTAGAGAATCTTCTTTACGACTTCAGCTACAGACTTCTTCTGTTTGATATTGGCATTACTGCCACAGGTGGTGAAAATAGTGTATTACAACCAAGTACCTCAGCAGCCCGTGCGCACCACAGTTGAGAAACACATATTGTTTTGTTTGGTGGCCCTATGGTTGAGAAACTCTGACAAAAAAAAATAATCATTATCTATTGAACTATAAATAAATAATTTTCCCATGCCATACACTGACTACTCTTATTGCATTGACATAATTGACAAAATGTGAAAAGAATCAAATTAAATCAACAGTCTTAACTCATAGAAATGTACTTGACCTTAAGAAGTTAGGCTTCTAACTGGGCGTCCATCTGCACATATCCATCATAATGAAACTATGCTGCTAATTGTCTCCATGGCAACCAGACCGAATACACCCGGCATGCTAATGCTCCACAGTCCCACCTGTCCACTACGGCGGGTCCAACGTGAGGCACTGACAGGCCAGTAAAACCTTGGCCAGGTTCACCACATCCGTGCAAAACACGTCAACGTTCTCTCAAACTTTATCCAAACAAGTTCTTCATGGGAGTTTTTATTTGTATTTTTCTGTATTTATTCCAAGGTATTCCCCCTGCCTCGCCTTGCTGTCGGCCAAGCAGGTGACCTTGGAGGTGCCCTGGGGGCCAGATGGTCCTACACGGCTTGGATGAGGCTGCTCCGTGCTGTTTGTCCTGCCTAATTCGTACAAATGGGAACAACCTGCTTGGAGCGCAAGCAGGGATTACTGGTGACCTGCTGTGCGCTTGCAATGCATTTACAATAGTCTTTTTAAACCATAGGGCCGGGGCACCTCCCTAAAGTGCCCCCCACCCCAAAAAAATATGTGTTTCTCAGCTATCGGCAGCAGCTGTAGTGCAATTCTCCACCACTTGTGGCAGTAATGACACCATCAAAGTCGAGAGCTAAAATAAAATTTAAGCGCAAAAATGATGACTAAAGTAAAGAAGTTGTATTTTTATCTGTGCTTTTGTTTTATCAAGAAAAACACATTCCTTTATATTATTAGTACATAATTACATATGAATTTCAGTTATTCAATTCCTTTCGTTTGCAGTATATTTAATTAGTACTTATTTGGCAACCAGTCCGACCTAAACCCTGTTAAGCATCTGTGTGTATAAACATGCTTTCATATCATTTGAAACGGTTTATGGTTTTAAGCTGAACTTAGGTTGGACATAATTATTATTAAATCTTTGGGCACCGCATGAATCAATTTGATTTGTGGGGGTAACGGTTCGATTCGGAATCAATTATCATTTTCTTTTTAAATTACATCGGATGCCAGTTCTATAATTAAAAACATTCCTCCGTACAATAGATGGACAGCTCTGATTAATGTTCATGTTACTTAAAGAAAACTAGTTTGTTTAAAAAAAAAATGCTACTCAAAAATGTAATAAATGAAAATAGGGCAACAAAAGAAGTATCCAACACTTCTCTTTCTACAATAAATATATAAAACAAACAAATATATATAGATACATATATACACACACACACACATATATATATATATATATATATATATATATATATATATATATATATATATATATATATATAGTATATACAAACCCCATTTCCATATGAGTTGGGAAATTATGTTAGATGTAAATATAAACGGAATACAATGATTTGCAAATCATTTTCAACCCATATTCAGTCGAATATGCTACAAAGACAACATATTTGATGTCCAAACTGACAAATAGAAAATGGGAAAGGTGGGAAAAAAATACTAATAGAGTTGAGGAAACATTTGTTTGGAACATCCCACAGGTGTGCAGGCTAATTGGGAACAGGTGTGTGCCATGATTGGGTATAAAATACAGCTTCCCAAAAAATGCCCAGTCTTTCACAAGAAAGGATGGGGCGAGGTACACCCCTTTGTCCAAAACTGTGTGAGCAAATAGTCAAACACTTTAAGAACAACGTTTCTCAAAGTGTAATTCCAAGAAATTTAGGGATTTCAACATCTATGGTCCCAAATATCATCAAAATATTCAGAGAATCTGGATAAATCACTCCACGTAAGCGGCATGGCCGGAAACAAACATTAAATGACCGTGACCTTCGATCCCTCAGATGGCACTGTATCAAAAACCGACATCAATCTCTAAAGGATATCACCACATGGGCTCAGGAACACTTCAGAAAACCACTGTCACTAAATATAGTTTGTCGCTACATCTGTAAGTGCAAGTTAAAGCTCTACTATGCAAAGCGAAAGCCCTTTATCAACAACATCCAGGAATGCCGCCGGCTTCTCTGGGCCTGAGATCATCTAAGATTGACTGAGG
>NC_084631.1:31275832-31370832 GCF_033978795.1 Nerophis ophidion | reverse complement strand
ATAATGTAAAATTATACCATAATTTAAACTGTTTAAAATAACATATTAGAATATAAACAGTTTGTGAACATGAATGATATTACAATTTAAATAATTATTCCATATGTTAGACTACAAAGAAATATTTTACTTTTGGTATATTCTGAAAACAATCTTGTAGGTTAATTATTTGAATTTAAAGACATATTCTACAGTAAATGTTAGAATATGATTTATCCAAAATTTTACTCCAAATATTGTAGTGAATTGTGAATTATATTTATATAGCGCTTTTTCTCTAGTGACTCAAAGCGCTTTACATAGTGAAACCCAATATCTAAGTTACATTTAAACCAGTGTGGGTGGCACTGGGAGCAGGTGGGTAAAGTGTCTTGCCCAAGGACACAACGGCAGTGACTAGAATGGCGGAAGCGGGAATCGAACCTGCAACCCTCAAGTTGCTGGCACAACCATTCTACCAACCAAGCTATGCCGCCCGTACAATGACAACATATAAATATTTAAAATAAAATAAGTTAAAATCTTAATAACGTAAAATAATTAATAATATAATCTAAATGAATGTTTACGATAAAATACTAGAATCTAAATAATTTATTAATGTTAATGATTTTACAATTTAAATAATTATTCTACAATAAATATGCTAGAATATAAAGAACTATTTTACTTTTGGTAAAATCTAAAAACAAATGTTGTACATTAAATATTTTAATTTAAAGACATATTCTACAGTAAAGGTTAAAATATAATTTACAAAAACTGTTAATCTAAATATTGTACAATGAGAAAATATACATAGATATTTGAAATAAAAAGTGTTACATTTTTAATAATGTACAATAATTGTAATAGAATCTAAATGAATGTTTAAAATACGATATAATAATAAAAATAATTAGTGAACATCAATTTTAATATAATCTAATAGTAAATATGTTAACATATAATTTATATAAAACGTTACTCTAAATACTGTACAATAATGACAACCTTTAAATAAACATTTTAAATAAAATGTGTTAAACTCAAAATAATTTTAAATACAAATAATAAAAAAATGTTTTTAAAATAAAATAAAATGTAAATAATTAGTTAAAATTTAAAGAAATATTCTACAGTAAATGTTAAAGTATAATTTATATAAAATGTTACTCTAAATATTGTACAATACAAAAATGTAAATACACAAATTTGAATAAAATGTCAAAATTTAAATAATGTAAACTAAATATAATAGAATCAAAATAAATGTTTAGAATAAAAAAATCTAAACAATTAGTTAACATTATGTTATAATTTGAAGAAAAGTACATTAAATATTTATAACGTAAATAAATAGTTCAATGTATGTTAGAATCCAAACAAAAATATCGTACATTAAATATTTGAAAAAAAATAATTATATAGTAAGTAAATATGTTAAAATATAATTTAAATAAAAAGTTAGGCGGAATTTTGTAAAATGAAAAAATGTAAATAAATATTTTAAAGAAAATTTATTAAAATCTAAATAATGTATAATAATCATAGTATAATATAAATGAATGTTTAAAAATTATAAAAAATCCAAGAAATCTGTGAATTGTAATTGTTCGAATTTATAGATATATTTTACAATAAATATGTGAAAATATAAATACTTAACTTATGATACAATCCAAAAAAATATTGTACATTAAACGTATTTGAATTTAAAGTAATTATCTACATTGAATATGTAAAAATATAATTTATATAAAATGTTACTCTAAATGTTGTACAATAATGTGAAAATGTAAATATATATTCTTTAATAAATATTAAAATCTCAATAATGCAACATATTTATAAAATAATCCAAATGAATGTTTAAAAAATTAATATAAAGAATCAGTGAACATTAATTATGTTAGAATTTAAATAAATATTGTAAAAGAAAACAAAATAAAAATATAAATATTTACCTTTTGACAGAATCAGAAAGAATATTGTACATGAAATATATTTGGATTCAAATACATATTCTACTGTAAATATGTTACAGTATGAAGAAATCATTTAGAGAAAACGTTAAAATCTTTAGATTGTACAATATTAATATGGTACAATATTAATATTGTATTATTTTGTACTAAATATTGATTTCAATATTTGAAAAAAAATGTTAGAATTTAAATCAATAGTGTACAATAATTATAATAAACTATAAATACATATATAAAAATAGAATCTGAAGAATGATTGCACATTAGATGTTATAATTTTAAATAGATATGTTAAAATAGGAAGAAATAATTTAGAGAAAACGTTAAAATCTATAGATGTACAATGTTAATGAGATTATTTAAATATTTAAAATAAATATACTTGAATTTAAATAAATATTGTAAAAAAATAATATAATAAAATCTTAGAATCTAAAGAATTATTCCACTTTAAATATGTTAAAATTAAAAATACATACATTCTATAATAAATATGTTACAATATAAAGAAATATTGAACTTTGTTAGAATCTGAAAAAATCTTACATATTAAATATATTTAAATTTAAAAATAAATATTATACTCCAAATATGTTAGAATATATCGAAAACATTTAGAGAAAATGTTAACATATATACATATATATATATATATATATATATATATATATATATATATATATATATATATATATATATATATATATATACATATTTAAAAAAATTATAATTAATTGAAAGGAAATGTTAGAATGTAAAGAATTGTTGTATATTAAATATGCTAAAATTTAAAGAAATATTCTACATTAAATGTTAGAATATTGATAAATATTGTACCTTTTGTTAGTCTAAAAAATATTGTATGTTGATGATTTGAATTTAAATAAATAATTACTGTAAATATGTTTGGAAATAAATACATTTAGAGAAAATACAGTAATGAAAACATTCAAATAAATATTTTAAATAGAATACGTTAAAAACTAAATCAATATTGAACAGTAATGAAAACATTTAAATAAACATTTTAAATACAATATGTTTAAATAAATAAATACTGTTCACTAATGAATAATTTTGAATACATGTTTTAAATAAAATATAAAAAAATCTAAATAAATATTGGACAATAACGAATAAATTTAAATAAATATTTAAAATAAAATATAATAACATCTAAATAAATATTGGACAATAATGAAGAAATGTAAATACATATTTCAAATACAACATTAAAATCTAAATAAATATTAAACAATAATAGACATCTAAATAAATATTTCAAATTAAATATGGTAAAATCAAAACACCGGATGATAATGAAGAAATTGAAAAAATACAAATCTAATAAAATTTTAAAATATTAATAAAAATTGCAGAATAATGAAGACATTTAAATTAATATTTCATATAAAATATGTTTCAATCTAAATTAATATTGTACAATAATGAAGACATTAAATAAATATTTTAAAGAAATGTAAGTAAATATGCCAAATACAATCAGAAAAAAATCCAACTAAATATTGGACAATAATGAAAACAATTTAAATAAACATAAAACAAAGTTAAAATCTTAATAAATATTGTACAATAATGAAGAAAATGTAAATAAATATTTTAAATACAATTTTAAAATCTAAACAAATATTTGACAAAAGCATTTAAACAAATATTTTAAATACAATATCCTAAAATCAAAATAATATACAATAATGAAGACATTTACATAAGTATTTTTAATAACATATGTTAAAATCCAATTAAATATTTTACAATCATGACAATTTAAATATTTAAATCTAAAATCTAAATAAATGTTGGAAAATAATGAATAAATGTAGATACATATATTTCAAATAAAATGTGAAAAAATATATAATTACTGTACAATAATTAAGAAATGTAAATACATATTTAAATTAAAAAAAATTAAAATCTAAATAAATATTGGACGATAATAAAATCCTACTCTCTGAGCTGCAACCTTATCGTGGTAGAGGAGTTTGGAGTTTGCGTGTCCCAATGATCCTAGGAGCTATGTTGTCCGGGGGCATAAAGCCCCCTGGTAGGGTCTCCCAAGGCAAACAGGTTCTAGGTGAGGGATCAGACAAAGAGCAGCTCGAAGACCTTTATGAAGAAGAAACATCATAGACCCAGATTTCCCTCGCCCGGACGCGGGTCACCGGGGCCCCCCTCTGGAGCCAGGCCCGGAGGTGGGGCACGATGGCGAGCGCCTGGTGGCCGGGCCTGTTCCCATGGGGCCCGGCCGGGCACAGCCCGAAGAGGCAACGTGGGTCCCCCCCTCCAATGGGCTCACCACCCATAGCAGGGGCCATAGAGGTCGGGTGCAATGTGAGCTGGGCGACAGCCGAAGGCAGGGCACTTGGCGGTCCGATCCTCGGCTACAGAAGCTAGCTCTTGGGACGTGGAACGTCACGTCACTGGGGGGGAAAGAGCCTGAGCTAGTGCGCGAAGTCGAGAAATTCCGGCTGGATATAGTCGGACTCACTTCGACGCACAGCAAGGGCTCTGGAACCACTTCTCTCGAGAGGGATTGGACCCTCTTCCACTCTGGCGTTGCCGGCAGTGAGAGGCGACGGGCTGGGGTGGCAATTCTTGTTTCCCCCCGGCTCAAAGCCTGTACGTTGGAGTTCAACCCGGTGGACGAAAGGGTAGCCTCCCTCCGCCTTCGGGTGGGGGGACGGGTCCTGACTGTTGTTTGTGCTTATGCACCAAACAGCAGTTCAGAGTACTCACCCTTTTTGGGAACGCTCGAGGGAGTACTGGAAAGTGCTCCCCCGGGTGATTCCCTTGTCCTACTGGGAGACTTCAACGCTCACGTTGGCAATGACAGTGAAACCCTGGAGAGGCGTGATTGCGAAGAATGGCCGCCCGGATCTGAACCCGAGTGGTGTTTTGTTATTGGACTTTTGTGCTCGTCACAGTTTGTCGATAACAAACACCATGTTCAAACATAAGGGTGTCCATATGTGCACTTGGCACCAGGACACCCTAGGCCGCAGTTCCATGATCGACTTTGTAGTTGGGTCATCGGATTTGCGGCCTCATGTTATGGACACTCGGGTGAAGAGAGGGGCGGAGCTTTCTACCGATCACCACCTGGTGGTGAGTTGGCTGCGGTGGTGGGGGAGGATGCCGGACAGACCTGGGAGGCCCAAACGCATTGTGAGGGTCTGCTGGGAACGTCTGGCAGAGTCTCCTGTCAGACAAAGTTTCAATTCCCACCTCCGGAAGAACTTTGAATATGTCACGAGGGAGGTGCTGGACATTGAGTCCGAGTGGACCATGTTCCGCACCTCTATTGTCGAGGCGGCAGATCGGAGCTGTGGCCGCAAGGTAGTTGGTGCCTGTCGGGGCGGCAATCCTAAAACCCCTTGGCGGACACCAGCGGTGAGGGATGCCGTCAAGCTGAAGAAGGAGTCCTATCGGGTCCTTTTGGCTCATAGGACTCCGGAGGCAGTGGACAGGTAACGACAGGCCAAGCGGTGTGCAGCTTCAGCGGTCGCGGAGGCAAAAACTCGGACATGGGAAGAGTTCGGGGAAGCCATGGAAAACGACTTCCGGACGGCTTCGAAGCGATTCTGGACCACCGTCCGCCGCCTCAGGAAGGGGAAGCAGTGCACTATCAACACCGTGTATGGTGCGGATGGTGTTCTGCTGACCTCGACTGCGGATGTTGTGGATAGGTGGAAGGAATACTTCGAAGACCTCCTCAATCCCACCAACACGTCTTCCTATGAGGAAGCAGTGCCTGGGGAATCTGTGGTGGGCTCTCCTATTTCTGGGGCTGAGGTCGCTGAGGTAGTTAAAAAGCTCCTCGGTGGCAAGGCCCCAGGGGTGGACGAGATCCGCCCGGAGTTCCTTAAGGCTCTGGATGCTGTGGGGCTGTCTTGGTTGACAAGACTTTGCAGCATCGCGTGGACATCGGGGGCGGTACCTCTGGATTGGCAGACCGGGGTGGTGGTTCCTCTCTTTAAGAAGGGGGACCGGAGGGTGTGTTCCAACTATCGTGGGATCACACTCCTCAGCCTTCCCGGTAAGGTTTATTCAGGTGTACTGGAGAGGAGGCTACGTCGGATAGTCGAACCTCGGATTCAGGAGGAACAGTGTGGTTTTCGTCCTGGTCGTGGAACTGTGGACCAACTCTATACTCTCGGCAGGGTTCTTGAGGGTGCATGGGAGTTTGCCCAACCAGTCTACATGTGCTTTGTGGACTTGGAGAAGGCATTCGACCGTGTCCCTCGGGAAGTCCTGTGGGGAGTGCTCAGAGAGTATGGGGTATCGGACTGTCTTATTGTGGCGGTCCGTTCCCTGTACGATCAGTGCCAGAGCTTGGTCCGCATTGCCGGCAGTAAGTCGAACACATTTCCAGTGAGGGTTGGACTCCGCCAAGGCTGTCCTTTGTCACCGATTCTGTTCATAACTTTTATGGACAGAATTTCTAGGCGCAGTCAAGGCGTTGAGGGGTTCCGGTTTGGTAACCGCAGGATTAGGTCTCTGCTTTTTGCAGATGATGTGGTCCTGATGGCTTCATCTGACCGGGATCTTCAGCTCTCGCTGGATCGTTTCGCAGCCGAGTGTGAAGCGACCGGAATGAGAATCAGCACCTCCAAGTCTGAGTCCATGGTTCTCGCCCGGAAAAGGGTGGAGTGCCATCTCCGGGTTGGGGAGGAGACCCTGCCCCAAGTGGAGGAGTTCAAGTACCTAGGAGTCTTGTTCACGAGTGAGGGAAGAGTGGATCGTGAGATCGACAGGCGGATCGGTGCGGCGTCTTCAGTAATGCGGACGTTGTACCGGTCCGTTGTGGTGAAAAAGGAGCTGAGCCGGAAGGTAAAGCTCTCAATTTACCGGTCGATCTACGTTCCCATCCTCACCTATGGTCATGAGCTATGGGTCATGACCGAAAGGATAAGATCACGGGTACAAGCGGCCGAAATGAGTTTCCTCCGCCGTGTGGCGGGGCTCTCCCTTAGAGATAGGGTGAGAAGCTCTGCCATCCGGGAGGAACTCAAAGTAAAGCCGCTGCTCCTTCACATCGAGAGGAGCCAGATGAGGTGGTTCGGGCATCTGGTCAGGATGCCACCCGAACGCCTCCCTAGGGAGGTGTTTAGGGCACGTCCAACCGGTAGGAGGCCTCGGGGAAGACCCAGGACACGTTGGGAAGACTATGTCTCCCGGCTGGCCTGGGAATGCCTCGGGATCCCCCGGGAAGAGCTAGACGAAGTGGCTGGGGAGAGGGAAGTCTGGATTTCCCTGCTTAGGCTGCTGCCCCCGCGACCCGACCTCGGATAAGCGGAAGATGATGGACGGATGGATGGAATAAAATCCTAATAAATATTTAGAAAAAATATCTAAATAAATATTGTACAATATTTTTTGGGGAATCTAAATACATCTTAGAATTTAAAAAAATATTGTATTTAAAATTCTTACAATATTGTTATCGTCTGATGTTTGTTTTTATTTTTCATACATGATTATTTATAATAAACACACATAATCACATAGCTTGTACAACATTAATACTCCATTATTGTCAGATGAATTCAGTAAACTTTCATTTATTGCTGTTCCGGGTGTGGAAAGTAGTGATTATGAATTATTAATGGTATATTTTAGTAGCTACAGTGCAAAAGAAACATGTTTTATCATTAGGAAATCCCTCAAGACATTTGTATTCATATCCCAGAGCAAAATGGCTGTCATACCAACTGTACACAGATTGGCTTTAAGAATATAACGTCGTCCTTTTGAGAAACACAAATGGATGCGGAAATGAAAACGGGATGCAGAAATGTGGAGTGCATCATTCCGTGAAAGCGCCAACTGTGGTGGGCATTGTTGAGGGGGCCCTTGATCTCGTTTTGGATGGTGTCCCTGCTGAGGATCAGCGTGTCCGCGCCACCGCCAAGAGGCTCGGCATGAAGAGGCTCATCCCCGACCGTTTCCACGGCTGCCACTCATACCTTTACTCGGAAATTCTCCCACCAAGGTATTCCCAGCTCCTTCCTGATTTTAAACGTTTCTAGCCTAATAATCATGAGTTTTGTTACCTGGGCCCATCAAGTTAGATGCGTTTGAGGTGTATGGCTGCAAAAAAAAAAAAAAAAAAAAAAAAAAAAAAAAATTAGCACACTAGCATGCTATCATACCGACATTAAAACGCTAACAGTTAGGATGTACCAAGTACCAAGTTATATGAGCCTGAGGAATCTGGCTAGAAAATTGGCTAAATAATTAACTCCAATAATGTCAACATGCTGAAATTAAAATGAAAAATTATATAAAAAAGAAGAGTTAACACACTAATATTAGCATGCTATCACACTAACATTAAAATGCTAACAGTTAGCATGTGCCATCTACCAAGTTTTATGAGCCTGGGGAATCTGGCTGCAGAATCGGCTAGATAATTAACACACTAATGTCAACATGCTAAAATTAAAATGAAAAATTATTCAAAAACATTTTTTTAAAAGAGTTAGCACACTCATGTTAGCATGCTATCACACTAACATTAAAATGCTAACCATTTTACATCAGCATGCTAACTAAATTAGCTAATTATGCAGCTATTACACTTAAGAGTCATGCTTTTTTTGTGACTTGATGCTATCTTGTTAGCATTTTAACTGATTTTATACGTTATAGCTTAATAATTATAGGTTGTGTTGGTATGAGCAAGAGGAATCTGGCTGCAGAATTAGCTAAATAATCAACACAGTAATGTCAACATGCTAATATTAAAAACTATTCAATTTTTTTTTTAAAGAGTTAGCAAACCCATGTTAGCATGCCATCACACTAACATTAAAATGCTAACCATTTTACATTAGCATGATTACATTAGCATGCTAATGTAAGCATGTTAATTCAGCATGCTAAATATATTAGCTAATTATGCAGCTATTACACTTAAGAGTCATGCTTTTTTTGTGACTTGATGCTATTTTGTTAGCATTTTAACTGATTTTACACGTTTTAGCTTAATAATTATAGTTTGTGTTGTATGAGCAAGAGGAATCTGGTGCAGAATTAGCTAAATAATCAACACAGTAATGTCAACATGCTAATATTAAAAACTATTCAATTTTTTTTTTAAAGAGTTAGCAAACCCATGTTAGCATGCCATCACACTAACATTAAAATGCTAACCATTTTACATTAGCATGATTACATTAGCATGCTAATGTAAGCATGTTAATTCAGCATGCTAAATATATTAGCTAATTATGCAGCTATTACACTTAAGAGTCATGCTTTTTTTGTGACTTGATGCTATTTTGTTAGCATTTTAACTGATTTTACACGTTTTAGCTTAATAATTATAGTTTGTGTTGTATGAGCAAGAGGAATCTGGTGCAGAATTAGCTAAATAATCAACACAGTAATGTCAACATGCTAAAATTAAAATAAAACAAATATTAAAACATTTTTTTCAAAAAGAGTTAGCACACTAATGTTAGCATGCTATCATGCTAACATTAAAAAGCTAACAATTAGCATGTGTCAAGTACCAAGTTATATGAGCCGGAAGAATTTGGCTACAAAATTGGCTAAATAATTAATATGGTAATGTCAACATGCTTAAATATTAACAAAAAAAAAAAAAAAAAAAAAAGATTTAAAAGAGTTAGCACACTAATGTTAGAATTAATAACATACTAACATTAAAATGCTAACAGTTAGCATGTGCCAATTACCAAGTTATATGAGTCTGACGAATTTGGCTGCAAAATTTGCAATAAAAGGAACTTAATGCTAGCGTGCTAGTATGCTATCGTTAGGATTTAATAGTTAGAATGTGTCAAGTATCAGATTGGATACGTTTGAGGTGTATAGCTGCAAAATTATCTAAAAACAAAGTTAGCACACTAAAGTTAGGATGCTATCATACTAACATTAAAATGCTAACAGTTAGCATGTGCCAAGTACCAAGTTATTTGAGCCTGAAAATTTGGCTGCAGAATTGGCAAAAAAAGGAAGCACACTAATGCTAGCGTGCAAGCATGCTATCGTTAGGATTTAACAGTTGGCATGTGTCAAGTATCAAATTAGATGAGTTTGAGGTGTATGGCTGCAAAATTATCAAAAAAAGTTAGCACATTAATGTTAGCATGCTATCATACTAACATTAAAATGCTTACAGTTAGCATGTGCCAAGCACCAAGTTATATGAGCCTGACAAAATTGGCTGCAGAATTGGCTAAAAAAGTAAGCTACTGCTTGTGTGCTCACATGCTATTGTGAGGATTTAACAGTTAGCATGTGTCAAGCATCAAGTTAGATGAGTTCGAGGCATATGGCTAAAAAATTATAAAAAAGAAAAGTTAGGAAACTAATGTTAGCATGCTATCATATTACCATTAAAAGCCTAACAGTGCAAATGCCGAGTACAAAATTATGTGAGCTTGAGGAATTTGGCTGAAAAATTGGTTAAAAAAAGCAAGCTAATGCTAGCGTGCTAACATGCTATCATTAAAATTTGACAGTTAGCATGTGTCAAGTATTAAGTTGGATGTGTTTGGAGTGTACAGCTGCAAAATAAAAAAATAAAAAAGAGTTAGCATATTAACATTAAAATGCTAACAGTTAGCATGTGTCAAGTCCCAAGCCATAAAGCCTGAGGAAGCCTGGCTGGACAAATTGGCTAACAAATTAACACAGCAATGTCAACATGCTAACATTAAAATGCTAACAGTTAGGAAAAAGTATACCTTCTAACCATATTTTGGATTTTGTTACTTAGCGCCGTCTTGTATTTACGCGATTTCCCATGTATTCATGCAAACATTTAATGCTCACATTTTAGTTGTTTTTTAACCAATGAATCATGGGTTAGCATGCTAATGTAAGCATGTTAATTCAGCATGCTAACTATATTAGCTAATTATGCAGCTATTACACTTAAGAGTCATGCTTTTTTTGTGACTTGATGCTATCTTGTTAGCATTTTAACTGATTTTATACGTTTTAGCCTAATAATTACAGGTTTTATTGCTTGACGCTCTCTTAGAACTATGTGATTGGTTCCCAAGTTAGCATAAACATGTTGATATCCTAACCTACCATTTTACGTACTTGTATCCGTTCTAACCTAATCATGAATATTGTGACTTGGCGACATTTTATAAGTATGCTACGTTAGTATGCAAAAATATGCTGCTAGCATTATAGCAGATGTTTTATTATATAAATCATGGCTGCAAAATTATCAAAACAACTTAAGTTAACATTAACATTACAATGCTAACAGCTAGCATGTGCCAAGTACCAAGTTATATGAGCCTGAATAATTTTGCTGCAAAATTGACTAAAAAAGTAAGCACACTAATGTTAGCAGGCTAGCATGCTATGATTAGCATTTAACAGTTAGCATGTGTCAAGCACCAAGTTGGATACTTGTAAGGTGTACGGCTACAAAATTACTTTTAAAAAAGAGTTAGCACACTAATGTTAACGCGCTAGCGTGCGATCGTTAGGATGTAACAGTTAACATGTGTTATGTATCAAGTTAGATGTGTTTGAGGTGTATAGCTGCAAAATTATCCAGAAAAAAAAACAATACAACTCAGTCCAAAAGTATACAAACACATCCGAGCAACTAAAATATTTAATCGTATTAAAGCTACAAGGTGGTTTCGCGGTGCGTTCAAGGACCGCCGAAAAAGAGGACAACCACAGAGGAGGACAACCAAAGAGTAAAACATCGGCCAGAAATATTAAAAGATAGATGTTGACTTAAAGTGCTAAAGTGCAAACCTCTATGTGAAACACATCCGAGCAACTAAAATATTTCATCGTATTAAAGCTACAAGGTGGTTTCGCGATGCGTTCAAGGACCGTGGAAAAAGAGGAAGACAACCAAAGAGTAGAACACGGGCCAGAAATAATAAATAATAGGTGTTATCTTGAAGTGCTAAAGTGCAAACCTCTATGTGAAACACATCTGAGCAGCTAAACTATTTAATTGTATTAAAGCTACAAGGTGGTTTCGCGGTGCGTTCAAAGACAACCAAAAAAGAGGACAACCAAAGAGAAGAACACCAGCCAGAAATAATAAATAATAGGTGTTATCTTGAAGTGCTAAAGTGCAAACCTCTACGTGAAACACATCCGAGCAACTAAAATATTTCATCGTATTAAAGCTACAAGGTGGTTTCGCGATGCGTTCAAGGACCGTGGAAAAAGAGGAAGACAACCACAGAGTAAAACACGGGCCAGAAATAATACATAATAGGTGTTATCTTGAAGTGCTAAAGTGCAAACCTCTATGTGAAACACATCAGAGCAGCTATAATATTTCATTGTATTAAAGCTACAAGGTGGTTTCGTGGTGCGTTCAAGGACCGCCGAAAAAGAGGACAACCAAAGAGTAGAACACAGGCCAGAAGTATTAAAAAATGGATGTTATTTTAAAGTGCTAAAGTGCAAACCTCAATGTGGAACACATCCGAGCAACTAAAATGTTTAATTGTATTAAACCTACAAGGTTGTTTCGTGTTGCGTTCAAGGGCCGCCGAAAAAGAGGACAACCCAAGAGGAGAACACCAGCCAGAAATAATAGAAAATAGATGTTATCTTTAAGTGCTAAAGTGGAAACCTCTATGTGAAACACATCTGAGCAAATCAAATATTTAATCGTATTAAACCGACAAAGTGGTTTCGCGTTGCGTTCAAGGACCGCGGAAAAACAGGAGGACAACCAAAGTGTAGAGCACCGGCCAGAAATAATAAACACTAGATGTTATCTTGAAGTGCTAAAGTGCAAACCTCTATGTGAAACACATCTGAGCAACTAAAATGTTTAATCTTATTAAACCTAGAAGGTTGTTTCGCGTTGCGTTCAAGGACCGCCGAAAAAGAGGACAAACCAAGAGGAGAACACCAGCCAGAAATAATAGAAAATAGATGTTATCTTTAAGTGCTAAAGTGCAAACCTCTATGTGAAACACATCTGAGCAACTAAAATGTTTAATCGTATGAAACCTACAAGGTTGTTTTACGGTGCGTTCAAGGACCGCCGAAAAAGAGGACAACCAAAGAGTAGAACACCTGCCAGAAATAATATATAATAGATATTATCTTGAAGTGCTATAGTACAAACCTCTATGTGAAACACATCCGAAAATTTAAAATGTTTAATTGTATTAAACCTACAAGGTGGTTTCGCGATGCGTTCAAGGACCGTAGAAAAAGAGGAAGACAACCAAAGTGTAGAACAGGGGCCAAAAATAATAAATAATAGATGTTATCTTGAAGTGCTGAAGTGCAAACCTCTATGTGAAACACATCCGAGCAACTAAAATGTTTAATTGTATTAAACCTACAAGGTGGTTTTGCGATGCGTTCAAGGACTGTAGAAAAAGAGGAAGACAACCAAAGAGTAGAACAGGGGCCAAAAATAATAAATAATAGATGTTATCTTGAAGTGCTGAAGTGCAAACCTCTATGTGAAACACATCCGAGCAGCTATAATATTTCATCGTATTAAAGCTACAAGGTGGTTTCGCGGTGCGTTCAAGGACAGCCAAAAAATTGGACAACCAAAGAGAAGAACACCAGCCAAAAATAATAAAAAAATAGATGTTATCTTGAAGTGCTAAAGTGCAAACCTCTATGTGAACTACATCCGAGCAGCTAAAATATTTAATCGTATTAAAGCTACAAGGTGGTTTCGCGGTGCGTTCAAGGACCGCCGAAAAAGAGGAGGACAACCAAAAGAGTAGAACACGGCCAGAAATAATAAATAATAGATATTATCTCTAAATGCTAAAGTACAAACCTCTATGTGAAACACATCCGAGCAGCTAAAATATTTAATTGTATTAAAGCTACAAGGTGGTTTCGCGGTGCGTTCAAAGACAACCAAAAAAGAGGACAACCAAAGAGGAGAACACCAGCCAGAAATAATGAAAAATAGATGTCACCTTCAAGTGCTAAAGTGCAAACCTCTATGTGAAACACATCCGAGCAACTAAAATATTTCATCGTATTAAAGCTACAAGGTGGTTTCACGATGCGTTCAAGGACCGTGGAAAAAGAGGAAGACAACCAAAGAGTAAAACACGGGCAAGAAATAATACATAATAGGTGTTATCTTGAAGTGCTGAAGTGCAAACCTCTATGTGAAACACCGCCGAGCAACTAAAATTTTTAATTGTATTAAAACTCCAAAGTGGTTTCGCGATGCGTTCAAGGACCGTAGAAAAAGAGGAAGACAACCAAAGAGTAGAACAGGGGCCAAAAATAATAAATAATAGATGTTATCTTGAAGTGCTGAAGTGCAAACCTCTATGTGAAACACATCCGAGCAGCTATAGTATTTCATCGTATTAAAGCTACAAGGTGGTTTCGCGGTACGTTCAAGGACAACCAAAAAAAAGGACAACCAAAGAGAAGAACTCCGGCCAGAAATAATAAAAAATAGATGTTATCTTGAAGCGCTAAAGTGCAAACCTCTATGTGAAACACATCTGAGCAACTAAAATATTTAATCGTATTAAAGCTAAAGGTGGTTTCGCGGTCCGTTCAAGGACAACCAAAAAATGAGGACAACCAAAGAGTAGAACACCTGCCAGAAATAATAAATAATAGATATTATCTTGAAGTGCTAAAGTGCAAACCTCTATGTGAAACACTAAAGGCTTAGCCATGAAAACAGAGCAAATACGAATAAAACACTCTCAGTGAAGAATAAGAAACACAAAATATGCTTTTTTAACTATTTATTTAAGTTATTTAAAACATCTAAATATTTCAGTGGGTTTATGAGTACTTTTTTGGCACATTCAACAATTTTGTGCTCATTTTGCTTCATCATTTTTATTTGGTTCCATCCCTCGCACTCACACTAGGAGACCAGCGGACATGACGCTGATTAATCAGAGCAGGCGGGCAATTGGAAAAAAAAGATATATATAAAATAAAAAAAATAAATTAAAAAAAAATAAAAAATACAAATAAAAAAAAGATATATATATATATATATATATATATATATATATATATATATATATATATATATATATATATATATATCAATTTTTACTTATATAGCCCTAAATCACTAGTGTCTCAAAGGGCTGCACAAACCACTACGACATCCTCGGTAGGCCCACATAAGGGCAAGGAAAACTCACCCCCAGGGGGACGTCAGTGACAATGATGACTATGAGAACCATGGAGAGGAGGAAAGCAATGGATGTGGAGCGGGTCTAACATGATACTGTGAAAGTTCAATCCATATTGGATCCAACACAGTCGCAAGAGTCCTGTCCAAAGCGGATCCAACACAGCAGCGAGAGTCCCGTTCACAGCGGAGCCAGCAGGAAACCATCCCAAGCGGAGGCGGCTCAGCAGCGCAGAGATGTCCCCAGCCGATACACGGGCGAACAGTACATGGCCACCCGGATCGGACCGGACCCCCTTCACAATGGGGAGTTGGACAGAGGAGAAAAAGAAAAGAAACGGCAGATCAACTGGTCTAAAAATGGAGTCTATTTAAAGGCTAGAGTACACAAATGAGTTTTGAGGTGAGACTTAAATGCTTCCACTGAGGTGGCATCTCGAACTTTTACCGGGAGGGCATTCCAGAGTACTGGAGCCCGAACGGAAAACGCTCTATAGCCCGCAGACTTTTTTTGGGCTTTGGGAATCACTAATAAGCTGGAGTCCTTTGAACGCAGATTTCTTGCCGGGACATATGGTACAATACAATCGGCAAGATAGGATGGAGCTAGACCGTGTAGTATTTTATACGTAAGTAGTAAAACCTTAAAGTCACATCTTAAGTGCACAGGAAGCCAGTGCAGGTGAGCCAGTACAGGCGTAATGTGATCAAACTTTCTTGTTCTTGTCAAAAGTCTAGCAGCCGCATTTTGTACCAACTGTAATCTTTTAATGCTAGACATGGAGAGACCCGAAAATAATACGTTACAGTAATCGAGACGAGACGTAACAAACGCATGGATAATGATCTCAGCGTCTTTAGTGGACAGAATGGAGCGAATTTTAGCGATATTACAGAGATGAAAGAAGGCCGTTTTAGTAACGCTTTTAATGTGTGACTCAAAGGAGAGAGTTGGGTCAAAGATATATATATATATATATATATATATATATATATAAAATTTCACGTATTGCAAACGACCGGGAAACACAGGAGAGCGGGGGAAGGACAAAAACTGGAGTGACGCTAACGTATCGACGTGATGTTCTTTGCTAACTGTACACTCACATTTTAACAGTCTGTTTTCAGACGTGTAGCAAAGCCTGCACTTTCAAAATATGTAATTATTTCAATTATTTTTGGTGGTGAATCACATAACTTGTTAATTTCACTTATTAAACAAACACGTAATACTACCCCCTGCTGGAGTGGAGGGGAACAGTCACAACTTATGATTTCTGTTCACTTCAAAAGGGGACCTGTGAGGATATTTCATCGACATTCCACACCAGTCGGTGATCACATTGATTGGGTATGCTTAGGTATAAATGTTGCTCCACGGTCACATTTATCACCCACCTTGTGAGCATGTCTGCAAAAACGGTTTTAGCGCGAGGACGATCTCTGTCTGGAATGAAGCCTGCAGAGCCACAGACCGGAAGTCTCTCCAAAAAGTGATGAGGACGGCGGAAAAAGACCGTCAGGACTCCTCTACCTCCTATCCAAGAGGTCGCAAAAAGCCGCCGCCTGACCAGGGCTGGGAAAATCTGCAGAGACTCCTCCCACCCCCACCAAGGACTGTTTTCACTGCTGGCCGTAAGAGCCTTGAACGCATCATAATAATCCCAAAATAGATTAACTGGCTGGAATATAAAGACTCTATAACATACATCCATAAACGTGGATGCATATTTACCTGTGCAGTAATCTATTTATGTATATCTGCACCTCATGGATTTTTTTTTATCCTGCACCACCATGAGCTAATGCAACAAAATGTCGTTCTTATCCGTACCGTAAAGTTCAAATTTGAATGACAATAAAAGGAAAGTCTAAGTCTAGTCCAAGTCTAAGTCTAAGAAATGTTGTCTAACAACACAAGTTGTTTTCTTAGTCCTTATGGAGGTAAAACAGGTTGGCTTGCACGCTTCAGGAGGTTTTTTCTGCACACCGCCCGGGCTTGTGGTGGCGGATCTTTTACCAGGCGCCATCCCAAAAAAATAAAAAATTGCATTACCAACCTAAAAGAGTCCCCGGTCAAAACATTAGGTACACCTGCTCACTCTCGGGTTGACGAGGAGCTGTATTAAATAAATAATTTAGGTCACACCGTGCTGTTGTTACGTAATATTACGTTTCTTCAAACCAGATCGTAAAAGTTGGCAAGTCGTGTAAATCAGTGGTCCCCAACCACCGGGCCGCAGAATAATTATTTCTTCATTTTTATTAAAAAAAAAAAAAAATAAATAAATATTTTTTTATAATTTTTTCTATTTTATTAAATCAACATAAAAAACACAATATACACTTACAATTAGTGCACCAACCACAAAAACCTCCCTTTTTCATGACAAAGAAAAAAAATAAAATAAAATAAAAAAAAAATAAGGATCGCCCAATTCCCCCCCACCCCGCTTTACCACACCCAGGTCGCGGGACACATTATTAACCGTTGACCGGTCCGCAGTTACAAAAATGTTGGGGACCACTGGTGTAAATGTTAAATAAAACCGGAATACAATGATTTGCAAATCCTTTTCAACGTATATTCAATTGAATAGACTGCAAAGACAAGATATACTGTATAAAGTTCCATCCGGTAAACTTCATTTTTTTTTGCAAATATTAGCTCATTTGGAATTTGCTGCCTGCAATGTGTTTAAAAAAAAAAAAAAAAAAAAGAAGCTGGCACAAGAGGCAAAAAAGACTGAGAAAGTTGAGGGAATGCTCATCAAACACTTATTTGGAACATCCCACGGGTGGACAGGCTAATTGGGAACATGTGGGTGCCCTGATTGGGTATAGTTTGCAAATAAATAGACATGATCAAAATAGTATCAGTGTCACAGAGATTCCTGAGCTATTCTAAGAGTTAACGTAGTGAAAAGTTTTCTATAAACCCCAAAACCAGTGAAGTTGGCACATTTTGTAAATGGTAAATAAAAACAAAACACAATGATTTGCAAATCCTTTTCAACCTATATTCAATTGAAAAGACTGCAAAGACAATATATTTAACGTTCAAACTGGAAAATGTTTTAATTATTTGCAAATATTAGCTCATTTGGAATGCGATACCTGCAAAATGTTTCAAAAAAGCTGGCACGAGTGGCAAAAAAGACTGGGGAAAGTTGAGGGAATGCTCATCGAACACTTATGTGGAGCATCCCACAGGTGAACAGGCTGATTAGGAACAGGTGGGTGACATGATTGGGTATAAAAGCAGCTTCCGTGAAATGCTCAGTCATTCACAAACAAGGACGGGGCGAGGGTCACCACTTTGTCAACAAATGCGTGAGCAAATTGTCCAACAGTTTAAGAACAATGTTTCTCAAGGAGCTATTTCAAGGAATTTAGGGATTTCACCATCTGCGGTCCGTAAAATATCATCAATAGATTCACATAATCAGGAGAAATCACTGTACGTAAGCACGTGACCAACATTGAATACCCGTGACCTTTGATCCCTCAGGCGGCACTGCATCCAAAACCAACATCAATGTGTAAAAGACATCCCCACATGGGCTCAGGAACACTTCAGAAAACTACAGTTGGTCGCTACATCTGCAAGCGCAAGCTAAAACTCTACTATGCAAAGCGGAAGCCATTTATCAACAACACCCAGAAAGGCCGCCCGAGCTCGACTAAAGTGAACTGATGCAAAGTGTAAAAGTCTTCTGTGGTCGGACGAGTCCACATTTCATATAGTTTTTTGGAAACTGTGGTTGTGTCCTCTAAACCAAAGAGGCAAAGAACTATCCAGATTGTTATAAGTGCAAAGTTCAAAAGCCAGCATCTGTGATGGTATGGGGGTGTATTAGTGCCCAAATCATTGGTAACTTACACATCTGTGAAGGCACCATTAATGCTGAAAGGTCCATACAGGTTTTGGAACAACATATGTTGCCATCCAAGCAACGTTATCTTGGACGCCCCTGCTTATTTCAGCAGGACAACGCCAAGCCTACGCTTCATAGTAAAAGAGTGTGGGTACTAGACCGGCCTGCCTGTAGCCCATCGAAAATGTGTGGTGCAATATGAAGCCTAAAATACCACAGCTGAGACTGTTGAACAACTTAAGCTGTACATCAAGCAAGAATGGGAAGGAATTCCACCTGAAAAGCTTCAAATATAATTTGAAAATAACAGCGTGGAGACGGAAGAGGGAGAACCGACGGTCTTTGGCTTCAAAACGAACAATAAAGGTGGAGATACTGGACAGTATATACGAGCGGTGCTTTAAAAAAAAAACACAGCTAGCTTGTGGCTAACGTGCATCCACAGTGTTTTAGCGACTTCAAAATTGTTCATCCCTGACAAATAAGTTCTGACGTGCTTCACTACACACTGTGGGAGGACACAGCAGATATGGATATCGACATGTAACGATACCGAGTACAAGAGCGGTGTATAGTCGATACTGCAATGATTACGTTGATATTTTTGCTTAATAGATAGTAGCCTTTGTCACCGGTTTGCTTAGTCACGTCCAATGTTTCAGTCTAACTTTTTCCACCTAGCACCAGCATAATGACCAGCATTGAAATACAGTAGCGTAGTAGATCTAAGTATTCATTAAAAACAAGACACAAGTGTATTTCATAGCAGTTTCAACAGTAACACTGTGTTTGAAAATTTAAGTGATTCCTTACTCATTGGTTAATACCAAACACTGATTGATTGCAATAAGAAAAATATGTACTATTTATAAGATTATTTTTGTTCTTCAAATACAGCCAAAAATGACATTTTCATTTTATTTTGAAAATCACGACACTACATTTTGGGGACAACAACCCTCGTATGTCAAATCAAATTGTGGGGGAAAAAAAAACGGGAAGTATTTGTTGTCAACACGGGATGACCCTGGAGGTGAGAATGCCCATATATGTACGTCCGTCCATTTGTGATGTCACTGTATCCGATGATGTAACAATATCCACAAGTCGGAAAAGAGGGAAAACTGATCAGGTCCTCAATAAAAGACTTAGACAAACTTTAAATGATCCACAAGGGAAATAGCTCAGTTACAGAGGATGGAAAGAAGACTAAATATGTACTGTAGTAGCAATATAAAATATTTGTCATATTTACATATTATATATAAAGTGTATGATATATACCGATATATTTTAATATAATATATCCAATATATGACACTTACCACGTACGATATTAGAGTAGATGCAACATAAAATAGAGCAGGGGTCACCAACCTTTTTGAAACCGAGAGCTACTTCTTGGGTACTGATTAATGCGAATGGCTACCAGTTTGATACACACCTAAATAAATTGCCAGAAATAGCCAATTTGCTCACTTTACCTTTAATTGGGTATTTCTGTCCGTCATTTCGTCGTACATTTTTTTTCTTTTTACGGAAGGTTTTTTGTCGAGAATAAATGATGAAAAACACCCAACTGAACGGTTTAAAAGAGGAAAAACAGGAAAAAAATTAAAGTACAATTTTGAAACATAGTTTATCTTCAATTTCGACTCTTTAAAATTCAAAATTCAACCGAAAAAAAGAAGAGAAAAACTAGCAAATTCGAATCTTTTTTGAAAAAATAAAAAAAATAATTTATGGAACATCATTAGTAATTTTTTCTGATTAAGATTAATTTTAGAATTTTGATGACATGTTTTAAATAGGGCCCGTCCAGCTGGTAGGAGGCCACGGGGAATACCTAGGACACGTTAGGAAGACTATGTCTTGGCCTGGGAACGCCTCGGGATCCCCGGGAAGAGCTAGACGAAGTGGCTGGAGAGAGGGAAGTCTGGGCTTCCCTGCTTAGGCTGCTGCCCCCGCGACCCGACCTCGGATAAGCGGAAGATGATGGATGGATGGATGGGTTTTAAATAGGTGAAAATCCAATCTGCACTTTGTTAGAATATACAACAAATTGGACCAAGCTGTATTTCTAACAAAGACAAATCATTATTTCTTTTGGATTTTCCAGAAGAAAAATTTCAAAAGAAATTCAAAAGACTTTGAAATAAGATTTAAATTCGATTCTACAGATTTTCTAGATTTGCCAAAATGATTTTTTTTGCGATGAGGTGGCGACTTGTCCAGGGTGTACCCCGCCTTCCGCCCGATTGTAGCTGAGATAGGCGCCAGCACCCCCCGCGACCCCAAAAGGGAATAAGCGGTAGAAAATGGATGGATGGATGGATGGATTTTTTTTTTATTTTAATCATATCAAGTTTGAAGAAATATTTTACAAATATTCTTCGTCGAAAAAACAGAAGATAAAATGAAAAATTAAATCACAATGTATTTATTATTCTTTACCATAAAAAAAAAAAATACCTGAACATTTATTTAACTTGTCAGGAATAAAGAGGAAGGAATTTAAAAGGTAAAAAGGTATATGTGTTTAAAAATCCTAAAATCATTTTAAGGTTGTATTTTTTCTCTAAAATTGTCTTTCTGAAAGTTATAAGAAGCAAAGTAAAAAAATAAAATAATTTATTTAAACAAGTGAATACCAATTCTTTCAAATATTTTCTTGGGTTTTCAAATTTTATTTGAGTTTTGTCTCTCTTAGAAATAAAAATGTTGCACAAAGCAAGACCATTTTGCTAGTAAATAAATAACATTTAAAAAATAGAGGCAGCTCACTGGTAAGTGCTGCTATTTGAGCTATTTTTTAGAACAGGCCAGCGGGCGCCTCATCTGGTCCTTACGGGCGACCTGGTGCCCGTTGGTGACCCCTGAAATAGAGAGTAGATCCTGCAGAAAATAAATATAAACAAAGAGAGGTAGTGAACATAGAATCTATCAATAACGTGTAAGAGCAACACTTAGTTCCCCCCACCCCCGACATCACCGTCTTCCGGTTGGTGAAAGGGCCTCACCCGAGGGTTACAGCACCACCTGTTGCTCCGGCATGCACACGGCAGCCTACAGGTGTGCTTTTATGAGCCTCGTCGGCAAAACGAGAGGCGAGGTGTTGTCATTCAGAGGGGTTGATTTAAATCAAGTTACTGTGAAAGAAAGCATGCTGAGAGGCTCCCTTTTTTTTATTTTATTATTTTTTTCGTGTTAAGGCTGTTGCATCCCGGGTTTGTCATCCCGCCTCAGCATTACCGAAGCCACTTGCTTGGCCAGCTCCAGGATCGTTTCCCCGGAGATGTAAAGAACTTGACTAGTGCTTTATAAAAATAAAAAATACAAATAATAATAATGATAAAAAAAAATAAAAAACAACAACAAGGGAGGAGGAGATGGCGGGAAAGGTGCAGCGTACACGCTCGGAGCAGCACTGCGGCATGACGCACGCCATGCGCGCGGCAAAGCACGCGGGACCTCCAATGTGGGTATCGATCCGCGATCCCTCCCGTAACCCGGCCGTGACTCCCCCCCTACCCCCCACACACGTGACGTCTCGTGCACAAACTTGTCTCACGTCTCTAAATGCATCCACGCTTTTTTTTTTTTTGCACACTTAATTAATCAATGGGCAATTTATTAGGCACACCTGCACGATGCTGCATCGTGACAATAAGTGAGCTTGCATCACCTTTTTTTTTTTGTTTTTTTTTGCACCCGCAATTCATCGACGGACACTTGATTAGGCACACCCGCATCATTACAGTCAGTGAGTTTTTTTTCGTTTTTTTTATCAGGCTTGCGCCAAAGTGGGACTTAAACCGGTGTACCTAATGAAGTGACCTAACTGTGGCTGCGGCATTTATTCCGTCTTTTTTTTTTTTTTTTGCAATATTTTTCGTGGTTTCGTCCACGCATGTAAGAAAACCTTATTATGGACATTAATCCAAAATAAGACGCGTTACCTGATCGCCGTCAGAAGTAGTTATTTGATGGAACGAGTCATCCCCGATCGGTTCCGTGGATCCAAATTAAGTTTCTCATCCATGGCACGTCTCGGGTGGGGGGGCGAGAGAGAAAGAGAGAGGGAGAGACTGGCGCTCATTCATTCATTCATTCCGGGCTCTTCTCCTCCTGCGCGCCGTGGCATCCCGTGGAAGAAAATTATTCAAAGAAATAAGGAGAAATTCAACGTGGAATGTGTGTGTGAGAGTGTGTGTGTGTGTGTGTCTGTGTGTGTGTGTGTAGGGGTGTGAGATCATAAAGTGGCCATGAGTGAAATAAATAATGAACAAAATAAAAGAATAAATCCGTGTCATATAACCTCCATGGTTTGACGCATGTATATTCCAAAGCGGCAGGATGCAGGATTTTTGTTTTGTTTTTCTCGATTGATGCCTGGTATTCCAAGTCCCCAAAAAAAAGAAAAAAAAAAAAAAAAAAGAAAAAAATATTAAAAAAAATTTGAACTAAGACCCCCCACTCCTGCTCTGATCCGGTCGTGACGGAGGGGCGGCGACGGCGTCTGGGCGGTGCGTCTCGGAGAGAGTATCCACCGGCGGCGGCTGGGAGTCGGGCATCTGCCGCCTCTGCAGTCGCCTCTCGAGCGGAGGAAGGATGCGCGCCCCCGCTGCCCTCCGCCGGGGATTCGGCAGGCGCGTTCGCAAGCGGAACACCCCCCCCCCCCCCCCCCCCACTCCCCTCCCCGCGCGCGCTGCTCTGAGACCCTGCCCACTGCGTGACGTAAACACGCAGAATGTCCACTTGCAAAACAGCGCGCACTTTGATTTACAAAAAACATACAAATAGGAACATCTGCGTGGGGCTGAGACGCAAACGTCAAAAAAAAAAAAAAAAATTATGGATTGAGAGCTCGTGGAAATACAGACATTGGATGACATCACCGAGTTGGCATTTTGCAGTACATGATAATAAAAATAACAACTCCATATATACATATATGTATACATACATACATATATGTATATAGACATAAATGTATATACATACATACATATATACATAATACATACATATGCATGTACATACATATGCATACACACAACTGCATATACATACATACATGTATATACATACAAATACACATGTATACACATACATGTAGGTATATACCTATACATACATATACGTACAAATACACACACATATATATATACATATATACATACATATATATATATACATATATACATACATATATATATACATATATACATACAAACATACATATATATATATATATATATATATATATATATATATATATACACACACACACATAAATGTATATGCATATAAACATGTATACACATCCATGTGTACAGATACATGTATGTACATACACACATGTATGTAGACATGTATATACATACATGTGTATACATACATATATATATATACATATACACATACATATATATACATATACACATACATATATACATATACATATACACATACATATACATATATATATATATATATACACACATATATATATATATATATATATACACATACATATATATATATACATATATACACATATATATATATATACATATATACACATACATATATATATACATACATATATATATACATACATATATATATATATATACATACATACATTATATATATATATATATATATATATATATATATATATATATATATATATATATATATATATATATATACGCATACATATATAAACATACACACATATATATACATATATGTATATACATATATATACATATATGTATATACATACATATATATACATACATATATATACATACATATATGTATATACATACATATATATATATATGTATATACGTACATATATATACATATATGTATATACATACATATATACACATACACACACATGCATACATACATATACACACATATATACACTCGTATATACATACATATATACACACATGTATATACATACATGTATATACACATATATACACATGTATACATACATATACATATATACACACACAAATCTAAACACATACATACATGTATGTACACACATGTACACACATGCATGTACACTCATGCATATGCATACATGTATGTACATACACACATGTATGTACACATGTATATACATACATATATATACATAGATGTATATATATGCATAGATGTATATACATACATATATATATATATACACATACACATACATATATACATACATACATATATGTATATACATACATATATATACATATACACATACATATACATACATATACAGTATATACATACATACATATACAGTATATACACACACACACGCACACATACACACACATGCATCCATACATTAATATACACACATATATATACACTCGTATATACATATACATATATACATACATGTATATACACGTATATAGACACATGTATACATACATATATATATACACATATATACATACATATATACACATATACATACATATATGTCTATATACATATACATGTACACCTACACATACAAACATGTATTTATACACATATATACATACAATCAATCAATCAATGTTTATTTATACAGCCCTAAATCACAAATGTCTCAAAAGGACTGTACAAACCACTACGACTACGACATCCTCGGAAGAACCCACAGAAGGGCAAGGAAAACTCACACCCAGTGGGCAGGGAGAATTCACACCCAGTGGGACGCCAGTGACAATGCTGACTATGAGAAACCTTGGAGAGGACCTCGAATGTGGGCAACCCCCCCCTCTAGGGGACCGAAAGCAATGGATGTCGAGCGGGTCTAACATGATACTGTGAAAGTTCAATCCATAGTGGCTCCAACACAGCCGCGAGAGTTCAGTTCAAAGCGGATCCAAGACAGCAGCGACAGTCCCGTCCACAGGAAACCATCCCAAGCGGAGGCGGATCAGCAGCGTAGGGACGCCTTCTCTGGACTTATGAATCACGCTTTTACATCTGGCAATCTGATGGACCAGTCTGGGTTTGGAGGTTGCCACGAGAACGCTACATTTCCGACTGCATTGAGTGTGGAATTATGGTGTGGGGTTGTTTTTCTGGAGTTGGGCTTGGCCCCTTAGTTTCGGTTAAAGGAACTTATATATATACATACATACATATATATATACACATATACATACATGTATGTATATATACAGATATATACACACACATATATATATATATATATATATATATATATACACTATATCCCCAAAAGTATTTGGCCACCTGCCTTGACTCACATATAAAGTTGAAGTGCCATCCCATTCCTAACCCATTGGGTTCAAAATAATGTTTGGTCCACCTTTTGCAGCTATTAAAGCCTCAGATCTTTTTGGAAGGCTGTCCACAAGGATGCGAAGTGTGTTTATTGGAATTGTCCACCATTCTTCCAAGAGCGCATTGGTGTGGTCACACACTGATATTGGTCGAGAAGGCCTGGCTCTCAGTCTCCGTTCTAATTCATCCCAGTGGTGTTCCATCAGGTTCAGGTCAGGACTCTGTGCAGGCCAGTCAAGTTATTCCAAACCAGACTATGTCATCCATGTCTTTATGGACCTTACTTTGTGCACAGTCATGTTGGAAGAGGAAGGGACCCGCTCCAAACTGTTCCCACAAGGTTGGGAGAATGGAGTCATCCAAAATGTTTTGGTGTCCCGGAGCATTCAAAGTTCCTTTAACTGAAACTAAGGGGCCAAGCCCAGCTCCAGAAAAACAACCCCACACCATAATTCCTCCTCCACCAAATTCCACACTCAATGCAGTCCGAAATGTAGCGTTCTCCTGGCAACCTCCAAACCCAGATTGGTCCGTCAGATTGCCAGATGGAAAAGCGTGATTCATAAGTCCAGAGAAGGCGTCTCCACTTCTCTAAAGTCCAGTGGCGACGTGCTTTACACCACTTTATCCCATACTTTTCATTGGACTTGATGATGTATGGCTTAGGTGTAGCTGCTCGGCCATGGAAACCCATTCCATGAAGCTCTCTGCGTACTGTACGTGGGCTAATTGGAAGGTCACATGAAGTTTGGAGCTCTGTAGCAACTGAGAAGTGCAGAAAGTCTTTGCACTATGCGCCTCAGCATCCGCTGAACCTTCTCTGTCAGTTTACTTGGCCTACTTCTTGGTGGCTGAGTTGCTGTTGTTCCCAAACTCTTCAGTTTTCTTAGTAAGACTAAGAATTCAGCAAAACTAAGGCAAAGGTCTTGTTTAACATTTTATTATTTTGGGCCAATGTAACTTTACACTCAGTTTGAACAGTAACACTGTGTTGGAATAGTTTATTTGGTTATTGTGTGGCGTACAACTGAATGGAGCCATGAGTAGAATCATCGATTTTAATGGCGTTTATTTATTTAGTTTTTTTTTACAGCATTTTACTTTAAATGGAAAAATGGTACCACTGTGTTTTCCTCTGTAAAATTATGATGAACATTTTTTTTCACCGTAAAATCCAATTTATTTATTTTTTTTATGGTGTATTACTGCAAATAGAACAAGAGGACCACTGTTTTTTTTTCTGGCAACTGGATTTTAAATCGTAAAATCGAGAGTGGTTTTTGCGGCATATTACTGTAAATAAAAAAAATAAAAAACAATAAAATAAACACATTTTTTTCCAATTAGAAAAATTACTTTGTATTTAAAATAATACAAAAAATGGTAAAATATATAAAAAAAAATGGTGTTGTAAAATGTACAGTATTAAACATAGTTTATTTTTAAATCATGAGTCAGATATATATTTTTGTTTTGAGAAAAATAAGTTTGATATTTGTTACATTATTAGAAAACAAAAATAATAGTTCATTATTATTATTATAAATGATCACTACTTTACAAACCAAATTCATACAAATAACATTAACATAAAGAACGCTGTCATTACAGATTTAGACATAACTGAAGCAGATATTTGAGTATATATTTTAATTTGAAGAAATACAAAGTTTAATGTATATTAAGATATTTAATAGTTTATCAGATTAAATTGAATAATATATAAATGCATACAGTACATGTATTCAATAATGTCGAGACGGAAAAAAGGAGTACATTTAGTTAGAAAAGACCTAGTACTTTGACAAATTATATTTCCAGGCTTTCGCGGGCCATATAAACTTAAATGGGGGGCCGGATTTGGCACCGGGGCCTTGAGTTTGACACCTATGTTCCTTCCTTATTTACCTAAACCACAAATTGGACAAAGCGTTAATTGGAAGAATTGGAAGGAAAATAATATCGACGCCCCTCCCCTATATGTAGACCATGTTTTGTGCATTGGATGCATCTGAAATGTCCCCGTAAACATATTCCTAGCCCCTTCCTGTTGTGTCACTGGGAATAATATACGGCGCATTTACCCTGTGGCGAGCTTGGAAGCAGAGGTAACGCGAGTGAACTTGAGTTTTTATTATATTAGTCATTAAGATAAGCAAATTCATGTTATTATGTTAAATTTGCACTGAAAATGAATTAGCCCCTTCCTGCTCCATCACTCAGAAGTAGTACTAGCCTGTTTTAAGACGACAAAAAAATATTTTTGTAATTTATAGCTAAATATATCGATTGTTTTGAATTCAAGTTGAGTTATGTTCATATCAACTTGATGACTTTTTTTGAACATATGTATAAATGTTAAAGTACCTAAAACCTGATATGTTAAAATCTATCTTGCCAATGTAACGCTTAGTTAAAAGAAAGAAAAAAAAAGATACAAATAAGCTGATTATCATGTCATGTTAATCACATGCGAGAGCGTAGATCCGCCACCACAAGCCCAGTGTACAAAAAAACCTCATAGGAGCGTGCAAGCCAATATTTATCAATTACATTAGTGCTAAAAAAAAAGAAAAAAACAAACAAAAACAAAACCCTCTTGTGTCGTTTGGAAACATTTTGAAAAAGTTAAAGGCTAAAAAGTAAAACAATACCAGCAAATTTCCAAAAATAAAAAAATGTTTGTCATCACTGCTGAGAATGAAGAGCATAGATGAAAAGGTAATTTGGTGGGGGTTAAACTTTGGAACCCTCTTTACAATCTAATAAAAGATTGTACACATTTATTCCAATTGAAAAAAATATATAAAGACAGAACAACAAGATCATATGGACAGCCGTAAGTGTTTACATTTGGCTTTATATTTATAATTTTACTTATTTTTTTGTCTGCTTATGGATTTTTTTTCCAACATCATGTGAGGTGAATATCATTTTGTGCTCGGTTCCTACTTCATTAAATTTATGCACTTGTTTGTTTTGTGTGTTTTTGGTTTGTTTTAATTATATTTGGATGTATTTGTATGCCTGCGATTATCCATGAACTACTTATTATGTTGGAGGGGGCAGGAAATGTAAGATTTTCTTCATCCTGTTCCTTCTCAAGCATTGGTGTGTAAATATGTGTTTTGTTGCCAGAGTTTAATTGTATATTGATCAAAAATGCACATCAATGAAGGAGATGAATAAAAAAAATGAATGAATGAACACCTTTCACTAAAAAGACAAAGTGTGGCCTGGGGGCCATTTGCACAACACACCTCTTTTTATTTTCCCGGAGAAATTCAATGAGCAAAAAGAAACCAAGCAAAACTTGAGTAAACACACATGGTACTGACAAAAGGCTGAAATGTTCATACGAATATCGATAAAAACAGAAAACTTTGTCACTTTATTGACGGAAAATTAAGAACAAAGTTGTGTTCTATAGTTGAGGGCTCCATGCCATAGCTGCTATTTTTAGAATGAACAATAGTTCAAGGTTTTCCTCCCATACTTTAACTGATCGGGGCGCACCACCGTGGCAAAATAAAAGCCGTCACACTTTGAAAATAAGTTTTTTTTTTTTTTACGTGAAACTCAAATTAAAGTAATCTATAGTATTGTAGCCTCCAGAAGTAGTCAAAAGTCGGAAGTTATTTTTATGTACCCATGCCTCCCTGAACACACAAAAACATTTTCTCATTCTCTGCCGATCGCCTTACAGTATGGGTGGCCAAAAGTATTTAGCCACCCATCCAAATAAGGTGTCCTAATCACTTGGCCCGGTGTATAAAATCAAGAACTTAGGCATGGGGACTCTTTCTACAAACATTTGTGAAAGAATGGGCCGCTTTCAGTGATTCCCAGCGTGGAAATGTCATAGGATGCCGCCTGTGCAACAAATCAAGTCGCAAAATTTCCTCGCTCTTAAATATTGTAAAGTCAACTTTATTATAAGAAAAGTGAAATTTGGGAACAACAGCAACTCAGCCACCAAATAGTAGGCCATGTAAACTCAAAGAGAGAGGTCAGCAGATGCTGAAGCGCATAGTGGAAAGACTTTCTGCACATTCAATTGGTACAGAGCTCCAAACTTCATGGAACCTTCCAGTTAGCCCACATACAGTACGCAGAGAGCTTCATGGGATGGGTTTCTATGGCCGAGCAGCTGCATCTAAGCCAAACAGTAATTTCCAGCGTGGAACTGTCAGAAGACGCCACCTGTGCAACAAATCCCGTCGCGAAATTTCCTCGCTCCTAAATATTGTAAAGTCAACTTTATTATAAGAAACGTGAAGTTTGGGAACAACAGCAACTCAGCCACCAAGTGGTAGGCCACGTAAACTGACAGAGAGGGGGATGCTGAGATGCATAGTGCAAAGACTTTCAGCCCTGTCAGTTGCTACAGAGCTCCAAACTTCATGGGACCTTCTAGTTAGCCCACGTACAGTACGCAGAGAGCTTCATGGAATTTGGTTCCATGGCCGATCAGCTGCATCTAAGTCAAACATCACTGCTCTGAGTGGTTTCCAGCGTGGAACCGTCACAGGTTGCCACCTGTGCAACAAATTCAGTCGTGAAATGTCCTCACTCCTAAATATTCCAAAGTCAACTTTATTCTAAGAAAAGTGAGTGTAAAGAGACGGAGCCGACGAGCCAACAGCGGGATAGGACAGACGGCAGTCCTACCCAAGATGGCGGCCAGTAGGCGGGGCATGCGGCGGAGAGGAAAGGCGGGGCGCATTCGGAGCGACGCTGCAGCCAGCCGAGTCCGGTGCTTAAGCGACACACCTGCTCTCAATCTTCTGCTGCAGTATAAAAGGGGAGAAGGAGGAACAATCGTGGCAGAAGTAGGCGAGGAAACCATGGCGAACGAAGACAACGCACACGACGAGAGAAACCCAGATCAAGATGAGCCACGCGGCAGACGCATCCACCGGCCACCGAAAGGTGCGCCGCGACGAGCAGGAAAAGCCGGCGTGCTAGAAATCGGCGCGACCGACTGGCAAGACGACATGTTTATTGAAAGAATAAACCAGAGTCAAAACAGTTACGATGCGTCCTGTATCGAGTGTCACTGCAACCCACACGAGGACGCCTGGAGACCCGTCACAGTGAGGAGTTTGGGAACAACAGCAACTCAGCCACCATGTGGTAGGCCCTGGAAACTGACAGAGAGGGGTCAGCGGAAGCTCAGGCGCATAGTGCAAAGACTTTCTGCACAGTCAGTTGCTACAGAGCTCCAAACTTCATGGGACCTTCTAGTTAGCCCACATACAGTTCGCAGAGAGATTCATGGAATGGGTTTCTATGGCCGAGCAGCTGAATCTAAGCCAAACATCACCGCTCTCAGTAATTTCCAGAGTGGAACTGTCATAAGACGCCGCCTGTGCAACAAATCCAGTCGCGAAATTTCCTCGCTCCCAAATATTGTAAAGTCAACTTTATTATAAGAAACGTGAAGTTTGGGAACAACAACAACTCAGCCACCAAGTGGTAGGCCACATAAACTGACAGAGAGGGGTCAGCAGATGCTGAGGCGCATAGTGCAAAGACTTTCTGCACTGTCAGTTGCTACAGAGCTCCAAAGTTCATGTGACCTTCCAATTAGCCCACGTACAGTACGCAGAGAGAGGTTTCAAAGGCCAAGCAGCTGCATCTAAGCCATACATCACCAAGTCCAAGGCAAAGCGAGGGATGCAGTGGTTTAAAGCACGTCGCCACGGGACTCTAGAGCGGTGGAGACCCCTTTCTCCAGACTGATGAATCACACTTTTCCATCAGGTAATCTGATGGACCAGTCTGGGTTTGGAGGTTGCCGGGAGAACGCTAGATTTCGGACTGCATTGTGCCGAGTGTGGAATTTGGTGGAGGAGGAATTATGGTGTGGGGTTGGTTTTTCCAGGAGTTAGGCTTGGCCCCTTAGTTCTATTGAAATGCTCCAGGATACCAAAACAGTTGGGACAATTCCATGGGATGGCACTTCAAGTTTATATGTGAGTAAAGCCAGGTAGCCAAAAAATTTTGGCAATATAGTGTATAACCTATCATTTGCACAAAATTGACCGGTGTTGAATTTTGTTCTGCTCTGAGTGGTTTCCAGCGTGGAACCGTCACAGGTTGCAACCTGTGCAACAAATTCAGTCGTGAAATGTCCTCACTCCTAAATATTCCAAAGTCAACTTTATTCTAAGAAAAGTGAGTGTAAAGAGACGGAGCCGACGAGCCAACAGCGGGATAGGACAGACGGCGGTCCTACCCAAGATGGCGGCCAGTAGGCGGGGCATGCGGCGGAGAGGAAAGGCGGGGCGCATTCGGAGCGACGCTGCAGCTAGCCGAGTCCGGTGCTTAAGCGACACACCTGCTCTCAATCTTTACATCTTCTGCTGCAGTATAAAAGGGGAGAAGGAGGAACAATCGTGGCAGAAGTAGGCGAGGAAACCATGGCGAACGAAGACAACGCACACGACGAGAGAAACCCAGATCAAGATGAGCCACGCGGCAGACGCATCCACCGGCCACCGAAAGGTGCGCCGCGACGAGCAGGAAAAGCCGGCGTGCTAGAAATCGGCGCGACCGACTGGCAAGACGACATGTTTATTGAAAAAATAAACCAGGGTCAAAACAGTTACGATTCGTCCTGTATCGAGTGTCACTGCAACCCACACGAGGACGCCTGGAGACCCGCCACAGTGAGGAGTTTGGGAACAACAGCAACTCAGCCACCATGTGGTAGGCCCTGGAAACTGACAGAGAGGGGTCAGCGGAAGCTCAGGCGCATAGTGCAAAGACTTTCTGCGCAGTCAGTTGCTACAGAGCTCCAAACTTCATGGGACCTTCTAGTTAGCCCACATACAGTTCGCAGAGAGATTCATGGAATGGGTTTCTATGGCCGAGCAGCTGAATCTAAGCCAAACATCACCGCTCTCAGTAATTTCCAGAGTGGAACTGTCATAAGACGCCGCCTGTGCAACAAATCCAGTCGCGAAATTTCCTCGCTCCCAAATATTGTAAAGTCAACTTTATTATATGAAACGTGAAGTTTGGGAACAACAACAACTCAGCCACCAAGTGGTAGGCCACATAAACTGACAGAGAGGGGTCGGCAGATGCTGAGGCGTATAGTGCAAAGACTTTCTGCACTGTCAGTTGCTACAGAGCTCCAAAGTTCATGTGACCTTCCAATTAGCCCACGTACAGTATGCAGAGAGAGGTTTCAATGGCCAAGCAGCTGCATCTAAGCCATACATCACCAAGTCCAATGCAAAGCGTGGGATGCAGTGGTTTAAAGCACGTCGCCACGGTACTTTAGAGCGGTGGAGACCCCTTTCTCCAGACTGATGAATCACACTTTTCCATCAGGTAATCTGATGGACCAGTCTGGGATTGGAGGTTGCCGGGAGAACGCTAAATTTCGGACTGCATTGTGCCGAGTTTGGAATTTGGTGGAGGAGGAATTATGGTGTGGGGTTGGTCTTTCCAGGAGTTAGGCTTGGCCCATTAGCTCTAGTGAAATGCTCCAGGATACCAAAACAGTTGGGACAATTCCATAGGATGGCACTTCAAGTTTATATGTGAGTAAAGCCAGGTAGCCAAAAACTTTTGGCAATATAGTGTATAACCTATCATTTGCACAAAATTGACCGGTGTTGAATTTTGTTCTGCTCTGAGTGGTTTCCAGCGTGGAACCGTCACAGGTTGCAACCTGTGCAACAAATTCAGTCGTGAAATGTCCTCACTCCTAAATATTCCAAAGTCAACTTTATTCTAAGAAAAGTGAGTGTAAAGAGACGGAGCCGACGAGCCAACAGCGGGATAGGACAGACGGCGGTCCAGCCCAAGATGGCGGCCAGTAGGCGGGGCATGTGGCGGAGAGGAAAGGCGGGGCGCATTCGGAGCGACGCAGCAGCTAGCCAAGTCCGGTGCTTAAGCGACACACCTGCTCTCAATCTTTACATCTTCTGCTGCAGTATAAAAGGGGAGAAGGAGGAACAATCGTGGCAGAAGTAGGCGAGGAAACCATGGCGAACGAAGACAACGCACACGACGAGAGAAACCCAGATCAAGATGAGCCACGCGGCAGACGCATCCACCGGCCACCGAAAGGTGCGCCGCGACGAGCAGGAAAAGCCGGCGTGCTAGAGATCGGCGCGACCAACTGGCAAGACGACATGTTTATTGAAAGAATAAACCAGAGTCAAAACAGTTACGATGCGTCCTGTATCGAGTGTCACTGCAAGCCACACGAGGACGCCTGGAGACCCGTCACAGTGAGGAGTTTGGGAACAACAGCAACTCAGCCACCATGTGGTAGGCCCTGGAAACTGACAGAGAGGGGTCAGCGGAAGCTCAGGCGCATAGTGCAAAGACTTTCTGCACAGTCAGTTGCTACAGAGCTCCAAACTTCATGGGACCTTCTAGTTAGCCCACATACAGTTCGCAGAGAGATTCATGGAATGGGTTTCTATGGCCGAGCAGCTGAATCTAAGCCAAACATCACCGCTCTCAGTAATTTCCAGAGTGGAACTGTCATAAGACACCGCCTGCGCAACAAATCCAGTCGCGAAATTTCCTCGCTCCCAAATATTGTAAAGTCAACTTTATTATATGAAACGTGAAGTTTGGGAACAACAACAACTCAGCCACCAAGTGGTAGGCCACATAAACTGACAGAGAGGGGTCGGCAGATGCTGAGGCGTATAGTGCAAAGACTTTCTGCACTGTCAGTTGCTACAGAGCTCCAAAGTTCATGTGACCTTCCAATTAGCCCACGTACAGTACGCAGAGAGAGGTTTCAATGGCCACGCAGCTGCATCTAAGCCATACATCACCAAGTCCAATGCAAAGCGTGGGATGCAGTGGTTTAAAGCACGTCGCCACGGGACTCTAGAGCGGTGGAGACCCCTTTATCCAGACTGATGAATCACACTTTTCAATCAGGTAATCTGATGGACCAGTCTGGGTTTGGAGGTTGCCGGGAGAACGCTACATTTCGGACTGCATTGAGTGTGGAATTTGGTGGAGGAGGAATTATGGTGTGGGGTTGGTTTTTCCAGGAGTTAGGCTTGGCCCCTTAGTTCTAGTGAAATGCTCCAGGATACCAAAACAGTTGGGACAATTCCATGGGATGGCACTTCAAGTTTATATGTGAGTAAAGCCAGGTAGCCAAAAACTTTTGGCAATATAGTGTATAACCTATCATTTGCACAACAATGACTGGTGTTGAATTTTGTTGGTATACCCACAAGTATCATGACAATCTGGCACGTGCACACATAGGGCCCTATGGGTGATTGAGCCCCTGCCCTTTTTTGACTCGTCTTAAAAAGTGCCCTTTGCCTGTGTGTGTGTGTTGTTGTGTTTTTTTCCCTTTAAACAACATTAATAAATTCCTGTTAGGGATGTAAAAAAACAAAAAAACAGCGGTACAAAAACTCCACGTTTTCTTGTAATACCGGGTTGTTTGAGCCTGCGCTTCCGCCAGAGAGAGAGAGAGAGGGCGAGTGAGTGAGAGGAGATGCCCCAGTAGAGCAACTTGAACCTGTGAGTTATGGTCTAGTCGCCGTCCACTTATTCAGCATCTAATATGGGTAATATTGCAGGAAAACGCTGTATTATTCTATTATTCAATGTGTCAGCTTCTGTTTTTGCCGGACGTCGGAGCACGGCGCATCAATTGAGCACAGAGCAGAGAGGATCGTGCGGGACAGGAAGTAGTGTACAAAATACAAAATAAAACACAGGGTTAATTTTCAAAATAAATGCACTGTGTTTACAGCAGATCACATTTCTCTCACAGTAGAGGTTTAGATATAAGTTACAATTTGATGGTGTTTTCATCAAGTTAAGGGAAAAAGGACAGATTTTCACATTGAAGTTTTTTCCATTTGGGTATTTATCTATTTTATTATTTTTCAAAGTTCATGTTGCACTGTTCAATGTTCAATATTACAGTGCTTATCTTTAACAATAAATAGCCTAATAATAAACCAGTGTTTTGTTGTTTTTCATGTCTTCCAAGCCTATGATAATGTGAATGAACTCATTATGACAATAATTTGTTGACACAAAATAAATGGAAATCACTTTTACCTACAAAGGACACACAGCTAAGTAGTTAGCTTCCTATTAGCAAATTTAATCTTACATTAATTTCCATATCGTGTAGAGGACCAAAAAAAATGTCCTGCCCTTTTCTGACTTTGAGTCCCTGCCCCTTTATAATCATGTGCACGCCCCTGATGACAATCCAAGGAAAACCCTATAGTTGTTATTTATGAGCAGAGTCATGTTTGTTTTGATGTACTGGGAGGTTACAAAACAACGTTTAATTACCCCTTGGCAGCTGACACTGCAATTGGAATTCTTTGCAGAAAGATGTTGAAGCAAAGCAATTTTAAACACTTGACAGTTTTAAAGTAGCAGTAGAGTGGGAAACCCCCGCCCCCCCAAAAAACGAGTTGTCTCTATACCAAAGCTATAATCATGTAACTATGATTTATGAATACCCTAACCCTGTACTAATACCCTCCTCCATTCACATCCCATCTCCCTGGATTATAAATAACCTAATGTAAATAATCAAATGTACTTCTAATGTATATACTTGTTCTTATGCTATCTGAACTCACTATGTTCTCTGCTGGCTGTACATATCCTACTAAGCAAGACCTACACTGTTTCAATGTCCATTTGTTTGTTGATGCAATTGTTGATGACTGAAGTACTGATATCAACCAAAGCTCCTCATCCCACCCCACGAATTGTAAATAATGTAAATAATTCAATGTACATACTATGATGATTAACCTGTGTGATGTCTGTATTATGCTGATAATATATATTTGTACCATTAATTGATTAACGTGGACCCTGACTTAAACAAGTTGAAAAACTTATTCGGGTGTTACCATTTAGTGGTCAATTGTACGGAATATGTACTGTACTGTGAAATCTACTAATAAAAGTATCAATCAATCAATCAATCAATGACTAGGGTTTAAAAATTATGAAAATATTCAAAGTTGGAAACTTTTCATGGGAATTAATGGGAATAAACATTTAATGCAACATGCCAGATCATGCAGCTTGATTAGCTAAAAGAACCTGATTTGATGCAAATTCAATAGAAATTCAACCCTGCACGGTGCATTCCTCCATCATGTGTGCAGTGTATTCTTCCATCACATACTAAGTTAAAACGTGTAGTTTCCTCTACTTTCAGTTCTGCTAGCTATTCTGTTGTCAGACAAAAATGTAGGTTATAGTTTGATTTAGCATGCTGATTGAGTGTTCATTTATTCATCTGGCGTATTTATATTCATTTGTTCATCAGTAAAATATTTTTTTAAAGACTACTCCAATTATTTAGTTACATCTATGTGTGACATCGCATTGGTCTTTTACAAGCTTCTCATCTTATTTTACAGAATAAGATGGATGTTGTCCAACTTTAAATAATTAAAAAAAAAAAAAGGTCAAAATTTCTAAACTTCCCGAGCTTCAATTCCTGTGTTAAATTTCCGGAAAATTTCCGGAAATTTACCGGAAACTTTCCATCTCTTCGCAGCCATATTTATGACACCAAAAGACTTACAAAGTTTGCAAATAAAAATACATGATCAAAATAGCATCAGTGTCACAGAGATTCCTGAGCTATTCTGAGATTTAACGTGATGAAGAAATGTCTATAAACCCCCAAAACCAGTGAAGTTGGCACGGTGTGTAAATGGTAAATAAAAACAAAACAATTATTTGCAAATCCTTTTCAACCTACATTCAATTGAAAAAACCGCAACGAAAATATATTTAACGTTAGAACTGGACATTTTTTAAATTACTTGCAAAAATTAGTTCATTTGGAATTTGATAACGGCAACATGTTTCAAAAAAGCTGGTACAAGTGGCAAAAACGACTGAGAACGTCGAGGAATGCTCATCAAACACTTATTTGGAACATCCCACAGATGAACAAGCTAATTGGGAACAGGTGGGTGCCATGATTGGGTATAAGAGCAACTTCCGTGAAATGCTCAGTCATTCACAAACAAGGATGGGGCGAGGGTCACCACTTTGTCCAACAGTTTAAGAACAACATTTTGTCAACAAACTATTGTAAGGGATTTAGGGATTTTAACATCTATGGTCTGTAATATCATCAAAAGGTTCAGAGAATCAGGATAAAATCACTGCATGTAAGCGATGATATTATGAACCTTCGATCCCTCAGGTGGTACTGAATCAAAAAGCGACATCAGTGTGTAAAGGACATCCCCACATGGGCTCAGGAACACTTCAGAAAACCACTGTCAGTAACTGCAGTTTGTCGTTACATCTGTAAGTGCAAGTTAAAACTCTACTATGCAAACCCAAAGCCATTTATCAACAACACCCAGAAATGCTGCCGGCAATGTTGGGCCGATGCAAAGTGGAAAAGTGTCCTTTGGTCTGACGAGTGTACATCTCAAATTGTTTTTGGAAACTGTGGATATTGTGTCCTCCAGACCAAAGAGGAAAATAAAAATGTGCACAAAGTTGAAAAGCCAGCATCTGTGATGGTAGGGGGGTGTATTAGTGCCCAATGCATCGGTAACTTACATGTCTGTGAAGGCACCATTAATACTAAAAGGTACGTAAAGGTTTTGGAGCAACATATGTTGTCATCCAAGCAACGTTATCACGTTAAGCAACTGCAGCCTTTTTTAGATGAAAATAGCACTTTAGATCCATTTCAGTCTGGATACAAAGCTTTGCACAGTACTGAATCTGCACTTTTAAAGGTTTTTAATGTCTTGCTTTTAATGTCTGATTCTGGCAGCTCTGCCATTTTAGTGCTTTTAGATCTTACAGCTGCCTTTGACACAGTGGACAACACACTTCTTTTAGACCGCCTGAGAGACTGTGAGGGTGTCAGGGGGACTGTGTTAGAGTGGTTCAGATCTTACCTGTCTGAGAGGTCCTTCTCTGTCAGGCTGGGGGACGCCACCTCCTCTTCTGCCCTGCTTTACCGTGGTGTCCCCCAAGGATCTATTTTAGGCCCCATCCTGTTCGCTCTTTATCTCCTCCCTCTTGGAGATATTTTTAAGAAACATGGAGTGTTTTATCACTTTTATGCAGATGACTGCCAAATTTATATGCCGATTTCAAAAAGCCACGGCCCCCTGACACCCCTTCTTAACTGTCCATGCGACGTCAAGGCTTGGTTAGCCCAGGATTTTTTAATAATGAATGAGGGAAAAACGGAAATTTTAGTTTTTGGTCCGGCGCTCACTGACTTGGGACCATTGCAAAATTATGTGCGTCCCAAAGTCACCAGCCTTGGCGTCACTATAGACAGCGATTTTAAACTAGACAAACAAGTCAATGGCGTTTTAAAATCGTGTTTTCATCACCTTCGTCTTTTAGTAAAGGTTAAACCGTTTTTATCTTTTAACCTTTTTGAACAAGTCGTGCATGCTTTTATTTCAAGTGGCCTGGACTACTGCAATGCACTTTATGCTGGCATTAGCCAAAAAGCTCTCTCCCGGTTGCAGTTAGTCCAGAACGCGGCAGCACGACTTTTAACAGGGGCCAGAAAACGGCACCATATAACCCCAATTCTTCAGAGTTTGCACTGGCTCCCTGTTCATTTTAGAATTGATTTTAAAACATTGCTGTTTGTTTTTAAATCTTTACATGGACTGGCACCTAAATATATCTCGGACCTCATCCAAATTTACATCCCTGCGCGCGCTCTGAGGTCCGAAAGCCAGCTCCAGCTCGTGGTGCCCAAGACCAGACTTAAGACCAGGGGAGACAGGGCCTTCTCTGTGGTCGGCCCTAAGCTCTGGAACACTCTGCCGCTCCATGTTGAAACTGCTTCCACAGTGGAGTGTTTTAAGTCTCGTCTTAAGACCCACTTTTATTCTTTGGCTTTTAACACTACGTGAGTTGTGTGGTCCTCTGTCCTCTGTTGTCCTCTGTGTTTTTTATACACTTTTATTTTTATTTTACTGTTTTAATTGATTTTACCCTTTAAAATAGTTTTTAATCATATTTGTTTTTATATTGTTTTTATTGGTTTTATTTTTATTCATTTTTTGTTTTATTCAGTCATTGGTGGAGCATAATATTGTTTTTAATATGGCTGTGCAGCACTTTGGAAACGTTATTGTTGTTTAAATGTGCTATATAAATAAAGTGGATTTGATTGGATTGGACGCCCCTGCCTTTTTCAGCAAGACGAAGCCAAACCACGTGTTACAAGAGTGTGACTTCATAGTAAAATAGTGCAGGTACTAGACTGGCCTGCCTGTCTCCCACTGAAAATGTGTGGTGCAATATGAAGCCTAAAATACCACAACGGAGAGCCCAGACGGTTGAACAACTTAAGCTGTACATCAAGCAAGAATGGGAAATAATTCCACCTGAAAAGCGTCAAAAATTGGTCTCCTTACTTCCCAATTGTTTAATGATTTTGTTAAAAGGAAAGGCCATGTAACACAGTGGTAAAAAATGCCCCCCTCTCAATTTTTTTGCAATGTATTGCTGCCATTAAATTCTAAATTAATGATTATTTGCAAAAAAAAATAAATACATAGGTTTCTCAGTGTGAACATTCAATATCTTGTCTTTGCAGTCAATTCAATTGAATATAAGTTGAAAATGATTTGCAAACCTTGAAACCTTGGAAAAATGTTAGCAAAAGTGAGAATGTGCACTTCTTGGCTTCAACCAGCAGAGGTGAAATATGACTTATAAGGTCGATAAAAGGACTGATGTCATAACATATTGATACGTCCCAACTGGACGGGTCATGTGCACGGTGGTAAGTCAACCGCACTCCCTGGCAACTTAAAAGCAAAACCTTTAGCTCGGTACTCAGCACGCTCGGCGACCTGTGTTCAATGCGAGAAAACACAATGGTGCCGTGACCCGGATTCCAAGCCAAGCGGTGTTCCCCTTTTCGCCGAGCCGAAGGGTCAAAATACTACGACGGATCACTGAAAATTTTCCAAAGTGCGCCAAATCGTCACATTTCGTCTTCCGTATCGCCGAGCGACTTTCGCCCTGCAACTGCGAAGGAGTTTTGCTATTTTTCTCACAGGTAGTCCATGAAAATAGATTTGAGTGCACCTTGCAGCATATCGGGCGTCCCCCATTTTCAAGATGAACAATTTAGGAATTGCTCATCCGCATGAGTGCATAATCAGATTATGTTCATCCTCCATATACCCACTGTTGTACTGCAGAGGGTGAGCACCTCACAAAATGTCCTTTTTTTTTTTTTTTAAACCTCAGGTCTGTTTGTTTGAATAATTCACCTTTAAAATACAACTCGATTTATTCCCGCCAGTGTACATATTGTAATGCTCCCACATTTATCTTCATCCTCGTGCCAAATATCAGCCGCGGCGTCGGAAAACATCCTTCAAAAGTGACATCCTCGCATCCCCATACATCAACTCGTCAAGAGTAAACGCCGCCTCGGAATAACAGCGTCACCAGAAAGTGACATTTTTCATTAACCCCCCGAACAGCCCCCGTTGACAGAGACAGAATAATCACATTGTCAGGACTGTAAAAGTTCCACCCGCGCAGTCTGAAGCCACATTTATCAGCCACACATTTCTCGATAAACAGACATGTTGATACGGCACATATTTGCACGACATTTGGAAATGACGTGGAATGGCTCTGCAATCGTTCAGCACCACGGAGAGCTCCTCAAAACTTTGAAAAATGTCTTTTAAAGACATTGAAGGTTAAAGTACTTTCTGGCCATGAAAAAAAATGTTCAGAAAACACGGTGAACACACCAATTTTCTACCGCTTGTCCCTTTTGGGGTTGCGGGTTGATACGGTCACATATTTGCACGACATTTGGAAATGACGTGGAATGGCTTGGGAATCGTTCAGCACCACGGATAGCTCCTCAAAACTTTGAAAAATGTATTTTAAAGACATTGAAGGTTAAAGTACTTTCTGCCCATGAATAAAAAAAAATGAAAGAAATTAAAACACAGTGAACACACCCATTTTCTACCGCTTGTCCCTTTCGGGGTTGCGGGTTGATATGGTCACATATTTGCACGACATTTGGAAATGACGTGGTATGGCTCTGTTTTCGTTCAGCACCACGGAGAGCTCCTTGAAACTTGGAAACATTTCTTTTTTTTGAAGACATTGAAGGTTAAAGTACTTTCTGGCCATGAAAAAATATAATAATTTAGAAAACACAGTGAACTCACCAATTTTCTACCGCTTGTCCCTTTCGAGGTTGTGGGTTGATAAGGTCACATATTTGCACGACATTTGGAAATGAGGTGGGATGGCTAGGGAACCGGTCAGCACCACGGAGAGCTCCTCAAACCATTGAAAAATGCCTTTTTTTTGTAAAAGACCCTGAAGGTTAAAGTACTTTCTGGGCATGGAAAAAAAAAATCAGAAAACAAAGTCAACACACCCATTTTCTACCGCTTGTCCCTTTCGGGGTTGCGGGTTGATAAGGTCACATATTTACACGACATTTGGAAATGACGTGGAATGGCTCGGGAATCGTTCAGCATCACGGAGAGCTCATCGAACCTTTGAAAAATGCCTTTTTTTTGTAAACGACCCTGAAAGTTAAAGTACTTTCTGGGCATGAAAAAAAAAAAAAATCAGAAAACACAGTGAAAACACCAATTTTCTACCGCTTGTCCCTTTCGGGGTTGCGGGTTGATACGGTCACATATTTGCACGACATTTGGAAATGACGTGGAATGGCTCGGGAGACTTTCAGCACCACGGAGAGCTTTTCGAAACTTTGAAAAAATGTCTTTTTTTTAAAGACATTGAAGGTTAAAGTACTTTCTGCCTATGAATAAAAAAAAAAAAAGAGAAAACACAGTGAACACAGCTATTTTCTACCGCTTGTCCCTTTCGGGGTTGCGGGTTGCTGGGGTCACATATTTGCACGACATTTGGAAATGACGTGGAATGGCTCTGAAATTGTTCAGCACCACAGAGAGCTCCTCAAAACTTTGAAAAATTCCTTTTTTTTTAAAAAGACACTGAAGGTTGAAGTACTTTCTGGCCATGAAAAAATATAATTTAGAAAACACAGTCAACGGACCCATTTTCTACCGCTCGTCCCTTTTGGGTTTGCGGGTTGATACGGTCACATATTTGCACGACATTTGGAAATGACGTGGAATGACTCTGCAATCGTTCAGCAGCACGGAGAGCTCCTCAAATCTTTGAAAAATGCCATTTTTTAAAGAGTTTGAAAGTTAAAGTACTTTCTGCCCATGGAAAAAAAAAAAAATTCAGAAAACTCAGTGAACACCCAAATTTTCTACCGCTTGTCCCTTTTGGGGTTGCGGGTTGCTAGGGTCACATATTTGCACGGCATTTGGAAATGACGTGGAATGGCTCTGCAATCGTTCAGTGCCACGGAGAGCTCCTCAAAACTTAGAAACATTTCTTTTTTTTAAGGCATTGAATGTTAAAGTACTTTCTGGCCATGAAAAAATATAATAATTTAGAAAATACAGTGACAACACCCATTTTCTACTGCTTGTCCCTTTCGGGGTTGCGGGTTGATACGGTCACATATTTGCACGACATTTGGAAATGACGTGGAATGGCTCTGCAATCGTTCAGCACCACGGAGAGCTCCTCAAAACTTTTAAAAAGGTCCCTTTTTAAAGACATTGAAGGTTAAAGTACTTTCTGCCCAAAATGTAGTATATTTTTTGCCTTAATATTGAATAAAAAAAAAAAAAAATAGAAAACAGTGAACACACCCATTTTCTACCGTTTGTCCCTTTCGGGGTTGCAGGTTGCTAGAGTCACATATTTGCAGGACGTTTGGAAATGACGTAGTATGGCTCTGCAATCGTTCAGCACCAGGGAGAGCTCCTCAAAACTTGGAAACATTTCGTTTTTTTAAAGACATTAAAGATACTTTCTGGCCATGAAAATATATAATAATTTAGAAAACACAGAGAAACACCCATTTTCTACCGCTTGTCCCTTTCGGGGTTGCGGGTTGATACGGTCACATATTTGCACGACATTTGGAAATGACGTGGAATGGCTCTGCAATCGTTCAGCACCACGGAGAGCTCCTCAAAACTTGGAAAAATTTATTTTTTTTAAAGACATTGAAGGTTGAAGTACTTTCTGCCCAAAATGTAGTATATTTTTTGCCTTAATATTGAATCTTGTTTTTTTTAGTTATTTTATAGTAACACATGTTTTTTTTTTTTTGCCTGATTTTTTGTAAAAAAAAAAACAACAACCAAAATATACATGATTTAATTCTGGAGATGTTACTATTTTTAGTTAAAATTAAACATAAGTAAGCATGATTGATATTATCTTTGGTTATAGCCAGTGTAGTATTTTGCAATATAACTTTTTTTGAACATATGTATAAATGTTAAAGTACATAATATCGATTGTTTTGAATTCAAGTTGAATTATGGTTCTATCAATAACTTGAAAAATACAGTATATTTTTTTATTTAATATTGTATCTTGTTTTTTCTAGTAATTTTTACAGTAAAACATTTTTTTTTAGCCTGATTTTTTGTAAAAAAAAAATCCCCAAAAATACATGATTTAATACTGGAAATGTTCCTATTTTTAGGCATAATTAAACATAAGTAAACATGTTTATTATTATCTTTGGTTATAGACAGTGTAGTATTTTGCAATATGACTTTTTCTGAACATATGTTAAATGTTAAAGTACATAATCTCGATTGTTTTGAATTCAAGTTGAAATATGTTCATATCAATAACTTGAAAAATATAGTATATTTTTTGCTTTAATATTGTATCTTGTTTTTTTTTGTTATTTTTATAGTAAAACATGTTTTTTTAGCCTGATTTTTTGTAAAAAAAAAAACAACAATCCAAAAATACATGATTTAATTCTGGAGATGTTACTATTTTTAGGCATAATTAAACATAAGTAAGCAAGTTGGATATTATCTTTGGTTATAGCCAGTGTAGTATTTTGCAATATGACGTTTTTTGAACATATGTCTAAATGAATAAAAAAATAAATAAATAAATAGAAAACACAGTTAACACACCCATTTTCTACCGCTTGTCACTTTCGGGGTTGCGGGTTGCTAGGGTCACGTATTTGCACGATATTTGGAAATGACGTGGAATGGCTCTGCAATCGTTCAGCACCACGGAGAGCTCAAAACTTGGAAACATTTCTTTTTTTTTTAAAGACATTGAAGGTTAAATTACTTTCTGGCCATGAAAAAATATAATCATTTAGAAAACACAGTGAACACACCCATTTTCTACCGCTTGTCCCTTTCGAGGTTGTAGGTTGATAAGGTCACATATTTGCACGACATATGGAAATGACGTGGAATGGCTAATGTTCTTCCTGTGAATGTGTGGGTTCCCTCCGGGTACTCCGGCTTCCTCCCACTTCCAAAGACATGCACCTGGGGATAGGTTGACTGGCAACACTAAATTGGCCCTAGTGTGTGAATGTTGTCCGTCTATTTGTGTTGGCCCTGCGATGAGGTGGCAACTTGTCCACGGTGTACCCCGCCTTCCGCCCGATTGTAGCTGAGATAGGCGCCAGCACCCCCCGCGACCCCAAAAGGGAATAAGCGGTAGGAAATGGATGGATGGGCTAGGGAATCGGTCAGCACCACGGAGAGCTCCTCAAAACTTTGAAAAATGTCCTTTTTTAAAGACATTGAAGGTTAAAGTACTTTCTGCCCATAATAAAAAAAAATTGAAAATAATTAAAACACAGTGAACACACCCATTTTCTACTGCTTGTCCCTTTCGGGGTTGCGGGTTGCTAGGGTCACATATTTGCACGACATTTGGAAATGACGTGGAATGGCTCTGCAATCATTCAGCACCACGGAGAGCTCCTCAAAACATTGAAAAATGCCTTTTTTTTAAAAAAAGACCCTGAAGATTAAAGTACTTTCCGGGCAAGAAAAAAAAAAATCTGAAAACACAGTGAAAACACCAATTTTCTACCGCTTGTCCCTTTCGGGGTTGCGGGTTGATACGGTCACATATTTGCATGACATTTGGAAATGACGAGGAATGGCTCGGGAGACTTTAAGCACCACGGAGAGCTTTTCGTAACTTTGAAAACATTTCTTTTTTTTTTAAAGACATTGAAGGTTAAAGTACTTTCTGCCTATGAATAAAAAAAATAAATAATAGAAAACACGGTGAACACACCTATTTTTTACCGCTTGTCCTTTTCGGGGTTGCGGGTTGCTAGGGTCACATATTTGCAAGACATTTGGAAATGACGTGGTATGGCTCTGCAATCGTTCAGCACCACAGAGAGATCCTCAAAACTTTGAAAAATGCCTTTTTTTTAAAAAAGACACTGAAGGTTCAAGTACTTTCTGGCCATGAAAAAATATAATGATTTAAAAAACACAGTCAACAGACCCATTTTCTACCGCTCATCCCTTTCGGGTTTGCAGGTTGATACGGTCACATATTTGCACGACATTTGGAAATGACATGGAATGACTCTGCAATCGTTCAGCAGCACGGAGAGCTCCTCAAAACTTTGAAAAATGCAATTTTTTAAAGAGATTGAAAGTTAAAGTACTTTCTGCCCATGAAAAAATAAATATTCAGAAAACACAGTGACCACACCAATTTTCTACCGCTTGTCCCTTTTGGGGTTGCGAGTTGACACGGTCACATATTTGCATGACATTTGGAAATGACGTGGAATGGCTCGGGATACTTTTAGCACCACGGAGAGCTTTTCGAAACTTTGAAAAATTTCTTTTTTTAGAGACATTGAAAATTAAAGTACTTTCTGCCCATGAATAAAAAAAATAAAAAAATAGAAAACAGTGAACACACCCATTTTCTACCGTTTGTCCCTTTTGGGGTTGCAGGTTGCTAGGGTCACATATTTGCACGACATTTGGAAATGACGTAGTATGGCTCTGCAATCGTTCAGCACCAGGGAGAGCTCCTCAAAACTTGGAAATATTTCGTTTTTTTAAAGACATTAAAGATACTTTCCGGCCATGAAAAGATATAATAATTTAGAAAACACAGTGAACACACCCATTTTCTACCGCTTGTCCCTTTCGGGGTTGCGGGTTGATACGGTCACATATTTGCACGACATTTGGAAATGACGTGGAATGGCTCAGGAGAGCTCCTCAAAACTTTGAATTTTTTTTTTTTTTTTTTTTTAAAGACATTGAAGGTTGAAGTACTTTCTGCCCAAAATATAGTATATTTTTTGTTTTAATATTGAATCTTGTTTTTTTTAGTTATTTTCATAGCAAACAAATGTTTTTTTTGACTGATTTTTTGTAAAAAAAAAAAAAAACAACCAAAAAATACATGATTTAATTCTGGAGATGTTACTTTTTTTTTAGTTAAAATTAAACATAAGTAAGCATGTTTGATATTATCTTTGGTTATAGCCAGTGTAGTATTTTGCAATATGACTTTTTCTGAATATATGTCTAAATGTTAAAGTATATAATGTCGATTGTTTTGATTTCAAGTTGAATTATGTTTCTATCAATAACTTGAAAAATACAGCATATTGTTTGCTTTAATATTGTATCTTGTTTTTTCTAGTAATTTTTAGAGCAAAACATTTTTTTTAGCCTGTTTTTTTGTAAAAAAAAAAAAAAAAAAATACATGATTTACTACTGGAGATGTTCCTATTTTTAGTTAAAATTAAACATAAGTAAGCATGTTTGATATTATCTTTGGTTATAGCCAGTGTAGTATTTTGCAATATGACTTTTTGAACATATGTTAAATGTTAAAGTACATAATCTCGATTGTTTTGAATTCAAGTTGAAATATGTTTATATCAATAACTTGAAAAATATAGTATATTTTTTGCTTTAATATTGTATCTTGTTTTTTTTAGTTATTTTTATAGTAAAACATGTTTTTTTAGCCTGATTTTTTGTAAAAAAAAAAACAACAATCCAAAAATACATGCTTTAATTCTGGAGATGTTACTATTTTTAGGCATTATTAAACATAAGTAAGCAAGTCGGATATTATCTTTGGTTATAGCCAGTGTAGTATTTTGCAATATGACGTTTTTTGAACATATGTCTAAATGAATAAAAAAAAAAATAAAAAAAAATAGAAAACACAGTGAACACACCCATTTTCTACCGCTTGTCACTTTCGGGGTTGCGGGTTGCTAGGGCCACGTATTTGCACGACATTTGGAAATGACGTGGAATGGCTCTGCAATCGTTCAGCACCACAGAGCGCTCCTCAAAACTTTGAAAAATGCCTTTTTTTAAAAAAGACACTGAAGGTTGAAGTACTTTCTGGCCATGAAAAAATATAATAATTTAGAAAACACAGTGACAACACCCATTTTCTACTGGTTGTCCCTTTCGGGGTTGCGGGTTGATACGGTCACATATTTTGCACGACATTTGGAAATGACGTGGAATGGCTCTGCAATCGTTCAGCACCACGGAGAGTTCCTCAAAACTTTGAAAAATGTCACTTTTTAAAGACATTGAAGGTTAAAGTACTTTCTGGCCATGAAAAAAGAAATATTCAGAAAACACAGTGACCACACCAATTTTCTACCGCTTGTCCCTTTTGGGGTTGCGGGTTGACACCGTCACATATTTGCATGACATTTGGAAATGACGTGGAATGGCTCGGGAGACTTTCAGCACCATTTCTTTTTTTAGAGACATTGAAAGTTAAAGTACTTTCTGCCCATGAATAAAAAAAATAGAAAACAGTTAACACACCCATTTTCTACCGTTTGTCCCTTTCGGGGTTGCGGGTTGCTAGGGTCACATATTTGCACGACGTTTGGAAATGACGTAGTATGGCTCTGCAATCCTTCAGCACCACGGAGAGCTCCTCAAAACTTGGAAACATTTCGTTTTCTTAAAGACATTAAAGATACTTTCTGGCCATGAAAAGATATAATAATTTAGAAAACACAGTGAACACACCAATTTTCTACCGCTTGTCCCTTTCGGGGTTGCGGGTTGATACGGTCAAATATTTGCACGACATTTGGAAATGACGTGAAATGGCTCAGGAATTGCTCAGCACCACGGAGAGCTCCTCAGAACTTTGAAAAATTTCTCTTTTTTAAAGACATTGAAGGTTGAAGTACTTTCTGCCCAAAATGTAGTATATGTTTTGCCTTAATATTCAATCTTGTTTTTTTTAGTTATTTTATAGTAACAAATGTTTTTTTTTTGCCTGATTTTTTGTAAAAAAAAAAAGCAACAACCAAAATATACATGATTTAATTCTGGAGATGTTACTATTTTTAGTTAAAATTAAACAAAAGTAAGCATGTTTAATATTATCTTTGGTTATAGCCAGTGTAGTATTTTGCAATATGACTTTTTTTGAACATATGTATAAATGTTAAAGTACATAATATCGATTGTTTTGAATTCAAGTTGAATTATGTTTCTATCAATAACTTGAAAAATACAGTGTATTTTTTGCTTTAATATTGTATCTTGTTTTTTCTAGTAATTTTTATAGTAACACATTTTTTTTAGCCTGATTATATGTAAAAAAAAAAAAAAAAACCAAAAATACATTATTTAATACTGGAGATGTTCCTATTTTTAGGCATAATTAAACATAAGTAAGCATGTTTAATATCATCTTTGGTTATAGCCAGTGAGGTATTTTGCAATATGACTTTTTTTGAACATATGTTAAATGTTAAAGTACATAATATCGATTGCTTTGAATTCAAGTTGAAATATGTTTATATCAATAACTTCAAAAATATAGTATATTTTTTGCTTTAATATTGTATCTTGTTTTTTTTTAGTTATTTTTATAGTAAAACATGTTTTTTTGTAAAAAAAAAAAACAACAATCCAAAAATACATGATTTAATTCTGGAGATGTTACTATTTTTAGGCATAATTAAACATAAGTAAGCAAGTTGGATATTATCTTTGGTTATAGCCGGTGTAGTATTTTGCAATATGACTTTTTTTGAAGATAAGTCTAAATGAATTAAAAAAAAAAATAGAAAACAAAGTCAACACACCCATTTTCTACCGCTTGTCCCTTTCGGGGTTGCTAGGGTAACATATTTGCATGACATTTGGAAATGACGTGGAATGGCTCTGCAATCGTTCAGCACCACGGACAGCTCCTCAAAACTTGGAAACATTTCTTTTTTTTAAAGACATTGAAGGTTAAAGTACTTTCTGGCCATGAAAAAATATAATAATTTAGAAAACACAGTGAACACACCCATTTTCTACCGCTTGTCCCTTTCGGGGTTGCGGGTTCATACGGTCACATAATTGCACGACATTTGGAAATGACGAGGAATGGCTTGGCCAGGGATAGGGAACCTATGGCTCTAGAGCCAGATGTGGCTCTTTTGATGGATGCATCTGGCTCTAAGATTAATCTTAGCTGACATTGCTTAACACGATAAGAAATTAATATTTCCACTGGTAATCGGAGTTAAAAATAATGTTCAAAATACAAAACATTCTCCTGCATTTTAATCCATCCATTCGTTTTCTAACGCATTTGTTCAAAAAGGCGCATTAATGGTAAGAAGTATTCTATTTATTATTGGTTAGCTTCAAAATAAAAATATAAAAAAAATATGAAAGTTATTATACTTAAAAAATGTTGACGTTACTTAAAAATGCACGCATTTAGTTGTATTCAGTGTAAAAAAATAAAATCAGGCTCTCATTGAAATACATTTGAAAATATTTGGCTTTCATGTCTCTCTTAGCCGAAAATGTTCCCGACCCATGGGCTAGGGAATCGTTCAGCACCATGGAGAGATCCTCGAAAATTTGACAAAAGTATTTTAAAGACATTGAAGTACTTTCTGGCCATGAAAAAATATAATAATTTAACCAATATATATAATTTATAATAGTTTAATCAATGTTGGGTTTTGACTCTGATTTGGCCATTGAATTTTGGTCATTTTCCCAAACATTATTCCACAAAACCCCATAAGGGACAAACGGTAGCAAATAGATGGAAGGACAAATACAACGTTAACACAACATGCTTTTTGACGACGCTTAATCAATATTGGTTTCTGACATTGATTTGACTGTTGAAATGTGGTCATTTTCCCAACCAATATTCTACAACACAAATACAACTTAGAAACAACATGCCCTTTGACAACATTTAATCGATTTTGGGTTCTGACATTGATTTGACCATTGAAATGTGGTCATTTTTCCAACCAATATGCTCTAACACAAACAACGTTTAAACAACATGCTTTCTGACAACGTTTAATCAATCTTGATTTCTGACTCTGATTAAACCCTTGAGTTTTGGTCATTTTCCTAACCAATATTCTGCAACACAAATACAACTTAAAAACAACATGCTTTTTGACAACATTTAATCAATGTTGGGTTCTGACATTGATTTGACCGTTGAAATGTGGTCTTTTCCCCAATCAATATTTCTACAACACATACAACTTTAAAACATGCTTTTTGACGACATTTACTCAATGTTGATTTCTGACTCTGATTAAATCATTGAGTTTTGGTCATTTCCCTAACCAATATCCTACAACACAAATACAACGTTGAAAAAACATGCTCTTTGAAGACATTTAATCAATGCTGGGTTCTGACATTGATTTGACCATTGAAATGTGGTCATATTCGCAACCAATTGTCTTCAACACAAATACAATGTTGAAACAACATGCTTTTGACAACGTTTACTCAATGTTGGGTTCTGACACTGATTTAACCATTGAATTTGGTCATTTTCCTAACCAATATTCTGCAACACAAATACAACTTAAAAACATGCTTTTTGACAACATTTAATCAATGTTGGGTTCCGACATTGATTTGACCGTTGAAATGTGGTCTTTTCCCCAATCAATATTTCTACAACACATACAACTTTAAAACATGCTTTTTGACGACATTTACTCAATGTTGATTTCTGACTCTGATTAAATCATTGAGTTTTGGTCATTTCCCTAACCAATATCCTACAACACAAATACAACGTTGAAAAAACATGCTCTTTGAAGACATTTAATCAATGCTGGGTTCCGACATTGATTTGACCATTGAAATGTGGTCATATTCGCAACCAATTGTCTTCAACACAAATACAATGTTGAAACAATATGCTTTTTGACAACGTTTACTCAATGTTGGGTTCTGACACTGATTTAACCATTGAATTTTGGTCATTTTCCCAACCAATATTCTTCAACACCCCATAAGGGACAAGCGGTAGAAAATGGATGGATGGACAAATACAACGTTAAAACAACACGCTTTTTGACGACGTTTAATCAATGTTGGGTTCTGACATTGATTTGACTGTTGAAATGTGGTCATTTTCCCCACCAATATTCTACAGCACAAATACAACGTTGAATCAACATGCTTTTAAGAATGTTTAATCAATGTTGGGTTCTGACACTGATTTAACAATTGAATTTAGGTCATTTTCCTAACCGATATTCTACAACACAAATACAGCGTTGAAACAACATGCTATTTGATAACGTTTGATCAATGTTGGGTTCTGACTCTGACTTGGCCATTGAATTTTAGTCATTTTCCCAACCAATATTCTACAACACCCCATAAGGGACAAGCGGTAGAAATGGATGGATGGACAAAAACAACGTTAAAACAACACGCTTTTTGACGACATTTAATCCATGTTGGGTTCTGATATTGATTTGATTGTTGAAATGTGGTAATTTTTCCCACATAATTACTGTACAACACAAATACAACGTTGAAACAACATGCTTTCAACGATGTTTAATCAATGTTGGGTTCTGACACTGATTTAACAATTGAATTTAGGTCATTTTCCTAATCAATATTCTAAAACACTCCATAAAGAACAAGCGGTAGGAAATGTATGGATGGACAAATACAACGTTAAAACAACACGCTGTTTGACGACATTTAATCAATGTTGGGTTCTGATATTGATTTGACCGTTGAAATGTGGTCATTTTCCCCACAAATATTGCACAACACAAATACAACGTTGAAACAACATGCTTTTAACGATTTGTGATCAATGTTGGGTTCTGACACTGATTTAACAATTTAATTTTGGTCATTTTTCTAACCGATATTCTACAACACAAATACAGCGTTGAAACAACATGCTATTTGATAACGTTTGATCAATGTTGGGTTCTGACTCGGATTTTTCCAACTAATATTCTACAACACTCCATAAGGGACAGGCGGTAGAAAGTGGATGGATGGACAAATACAACGTTAAAACAACATGCTTTTTGACGACGTTTAATCAATGTTGGGTTCTGATATTGATTTGACGGTTGAAATGTGGTCATTATACCCACCGAAATTCTACAACAGAAATACAGAGTTGAAATGACATGCTTCGACGACATTTCTGTGATAGTATCGTTTTTGTATCGTTTCAGTTTCACAAATTCCTCAGTGAATTCACCAAAATGTCACCGTGGGGTTTTTGAGTCTTTTTAGCTGATCGGAGAGTGAGCTTGCCCAGCTAGTGGGTCCATGAAGACGACTTCTGTTTTGTTGGATCAGCCGTTTTACTGCCGGGTTACAGGAAACAATTAGAGAATATTTCTGTGTAAATACCTCATTCCAAAACGTTTACACCTAGGGTTTACGGTCTAATACATGGGTGTCAAACTCTGGCCCGAGGGCCAAATTTGGCCCACCGTGTATTTTCATTTGGCCCTTGAGGCAATATTAAATTAACATTAGAGCTGGCCCGCCGGTATTATACAGCGGCGGTGTCGCTGTAACGCCGCATTCACTGCTAATACTCATACTTGCTATCCCCCCCCCCGATTTTCCAAGGAGACTCCCAAATTTCAGTGCCCCTCACGAAAATCACAGGGGGCAACCATTCTCACAAATTGATTCTCACCTGGACAACAATATTGGGGGCGTGCCTTAAAGGCACTGCACCAAGCGTCCTCTAAAAGCTTTCGTCACGTCCGCTTTTCCTACGTAGAAACAGCGTGCCGGCCTAGTGACATGATATATGTGGCTTTTACACACACACACACACACACACACACACACACACGGTAATGCAATGCAGACTTGGTCAACAGCCATACAGGTCACACTGAGGGTGGCCGTATAAACAACTTTAAGACTGTTACAAATACGCGCCACACTGTGAACCAACACCAAACGAGAATGACAAGCAAATTTCGGGAGAACATCTTGCTGTAACACAACATAAACACAACAGGACAAATGCACAGAATCCCTTGCAGCACTACCTCTTCCTGGACGCTACAATATAAAAATGTATTATTTGCCTGTGGGAAAAGTTTATTTTGATATATACCTGAGAAGGCTGCAAATAGAAAAGAGGCATTCAATTTCTATTTAAATTTGATTTGATATGCCATTGCTATTTTTAAATTATTAGTCTTATTTGAAACTCGATTTTGCATGTCCTTATAAAGTTATATAAGTCTCGCTTGTTCAATATTCAATGCAAAACTAGTTTGGGGCCCTATTAAAAGGTAATTTGTTCAACCTTGGCCCGCGGCTTTGTTCAGTTTTACATTTTGGCCCACTCTGTATTTGAGTTTGACATCCCTGGTCTAATATATCTAAAACATTTTATTATTATTATTTTTTTTTATTTAGTGGATGCGACTCACATACCGGTGTGCTCGTTCGCCTGGAAAACGCCGTAAGTTACAGCAGCGCCAGTGAGCTCTTAACCAATCTTACTTATGACGCCAACAAAGTCCAGTCCAGCCGTAATAGACTTGACAAAGCCAGCATAATTGCAGCACTTATAGCACTTTGGTGTAAATGCTGCTATCTGTTACAACCAGGAAGGCTCAGAGGGGTCGGCGTGAAGATTATTTTTAGGCACCAAAAAAAAAAGTTGCCTCCTCACGAAAGAGCACTGCTTGAAGAGAAAAAAAAAAAACGTGCACTGGGAAAGATTGTTCATTCATACAATGCAGAGTTCCATCTGACCTGCATGCTTGAGGAGGCAGCTGGGTCAAGTCTCCTCATAGTCCATGCTGCACGTACACCGCGGTGCATCCGCACAAGTCAGGGGCCCCTTGACCTGATTAGCAGACATCTGCCGTAGCCGCGGGGGTTCCTCCTGTACGGACGCTGAAGGAAGAGCGGCGCGAGTACGGGCTGGGTTGCTACATGAAAATGCTCATCAGTAAAACTCCGGACTACCGTTGAGGCGAAGCCGACCTACACACTGCAAAAAGTCAGTGTGCAAAAAAAAGAAAAAAAAATACAAAAATGAGGGGTATTTTACTTGAACTAAGCAAAATTATCTGCCAATAGAACAAGAAAATTAGCTAACTTCAATGAACCCAAAAATATCTTAAAATAAGTATATTCTCACTAATAACAAGTGTACTACTATACGAGTACGTATTTTCTATTGTTTCATTGAAAATAAAACGGCAAAGTCTATTTGGCTGTCATCTGTTTTAATATGAGAAACAATTGTGTCAAAGTCATGATTTAGTTTTACATTCTTGAAATAAGAAATTCTTACTTTAAAAAGTAGTTTTATACTTGTGAGTGTTGATGACACAGCTTTGCAACATTTGATATTTTCGTTTCAAGCATGTTTTACTCAATATAGGTCATCAAATCTCAGCTACAAGCTGTAATATCTTACTGGGATCATTTAGGACCTAAACACTTAAAACAAGTAAAACACTGTAACATAAAATCTTATGTATTGTTGCACAAGTCCCGGGATGCCCAAAATGTCCATAACACACCCAGCCGAGTCCCATGGGGAGGGGTGATGAAAGTTGGAAAAGTCAGCATAAGTCCCAAAAATTTTCAAAATACCTACACAGGTTGGAGTCCCACAAGTTCCGCCACCGGCCGGGATGCCCATAATGTCCAAAACACGCCCAGCAAAGTCCCACGGGAAGGTGGGGAGAAAAGTGAGAAAAGTCAGGGAAATGTTCAAAAGTCCCACCCGGGTTCGAGTGTGCACTCAAACTCAAACTCGAACCCGGTTGGGACTCGAACCTGGGTAGGTATTTTGAAAATTTTGGGGGACTTTTGCCGACTTTTCTCATTTTCCCCCCTTACTTCCCGTGGGACTTTGCTGGGTGCGTTTTGGACATTTTTCGTATCCCGGGATTAGTGTGGCCGGCGGCGGGACTCGTGGGACTGGAACTGGAGGTATTTTGGACACAATTGGGACTTTTAAACATTTTGGCCGCCTTTTCCCCTTCTTCTTCCCCGCCTTCCTGTGCACCATTGCTGGGTGTGTTTTGGACACTTGGACAAAAATAGTTCCAAGCATATTTTACTCAAAATAGGTCATAAAATGTCGGAAACAAGCTGTAATATCTTACTGAGATCATTTAGGAGCGAAACCTTTAAAACAAGTAAAAGACTCTAACATCAAATCTGCTCAGTGAGAAGAATTATCTTACCAGACAGAAAATAAGCAAATATCACCCCTTATTTGAGATATTTTATATTACTTAGATTTCAGTTTTTGCAGTGCAGTTCTGTGCGCACGGGGTCTAATTTATTTGTGTGAGCGTGGGGTGGGAGCTTTGTAAAAAGCAGTGGTCCATGAAGCTAAGGAGGGTTCCTCCCTGATCAAATGTGACAATTATGATGGTGCTGCTGGGTACAAAACTGCCTTCCGGCTCCCCGATCCATTCTTTGGTGCCCTCTCGCTCGGCTGCCACCTTCTCTTTGCATCCGCCGCCCTGCTGCCCTTTACTCTCGCATGCCAGCACTGCTGCTGCTGCTCTGCGCTCTTTTCCACCGATTTCTGCAAGCTTAGGCGACTCAAAAATGTTTCCGCTTTCTCTCGTGAGTTGAACAAGAACCTTGAGATACATCTGCACATCCAGAGTTTGACCATTTAGACCAGGGCCCGATTGTAACTGAGATAGGCACCAGCACCCCCCGCCATCCCAGAGGGAATAAGCGGTAGAAAATGGATGGATGGATGTTCAAACTTTTCGACTAAGGGGCTGCATTGGGCTAAAAAAATTTGGTCGAGGGCCGAAAGCCAACTGCATGTAAACTATATACAGTCGGGCAAAAAATTATTTTGTGCAAGTTCTCCCACTTAAAATGATGATAGAGGTCTGTAATTTTCTTCATAGGTACACTTCAACTGTGAGAGACAGAATGTGAAAAAAAAAATCCAGGAATTCACATTGTAGGAATTTTAAATAATTTATTTGTAAATGATGGTGGAAAATAAGTATTTGGTCAACCATTCAAAGCTCTCACTGATGGAAGGAGGTTTTGGCTCAAAATCTCACGATACATGACCCCATTCATTCTTTCCTTAACACGGATCAATCGTCCTGTCCCCTTAGCAGAAAAACAGCCCCAAAGCATGACGTTCCCACCCCCATGCTTCACAGTAGGTATGGTGTTCTTGGGATGAAACTCAGTATTCTTTTTCCTCCAAACATGACGAGTTGAGTTTATACCAAAAACTTCTATTTTGGTGTTCTCTGGCAAACTTCAGACGAGCCTGGACATGCACTGGCTTAAGCAGGGGGACACGTCTTGCACTGCAGGATTTGATTCGCTGTCGGCGTAGTGGGTTACTGATGGTAACCTTTGTTACTTTGGTCCCAGCTCTCTGCAGGTCATTCACCGGATCTCCCCGTGTGGTTCTGAGATTTTTTCTCACCGTTTTCATGATCATTTTGACCCCACGGGATGAGATCTTGCGTGGAGCCCAAGATCGAGGGAGATAATCAATGGTCTTGTATGACTTCCATTTTCTGATAATTGCTCCCACAGTTGATTTTTTCACACCAAACTGCTTGCCTATTGTAGATTCACTCTTCCCAGTCTGGTGCAGGTCTACAATTCTTTTCCTGGTTTCAAAACCCCCTTCCATCAGTGAGAGCTTCGAATGGTTGACCAAATACTTATTTTCCACTATAATTTACAAATAAATTCTTTAAAATTCCTGCAATGTGAATTTCTGGATTTTTTTTTTCACATTCTGTCTCTCACAGTTGAAGTGTACCTATGATGAAATTTACAGACCTCTTTCATCATTTTAAGTGGGAGAACTTGCACAATCGGTGGCTGACTAAATACTTTTTTGCCCCACTGTATACCGTATTTCCTTGAATTGCTGCCGGGTATATAATATCCGCATGCCTCGTTTTACCGCCGGCTCAAACTCGTTTTGCAAAATAATTAGCGCATGCTTAGAATTACTGCCGGGTCAAAGTTGTTTAGCAAAATAATTAGCGCATGCCTCGATTTACCGCCGGGTCAAACTCGTCACGTCACGAGTGTGTAACAGGGGTGGGAAGTAAGCCATATTTCCTCTCTAGCATCCCCTCATAGTACCTGCATCGTTTCCATGTTTAATCTCGCAAGCATAACACAGGCGCTCACGTGACCCGCTGCAGCCTATCGCGCTCTATAATATCCAGCGTTCCAAGATGGTTGCCAGGTGCGGTGGCTAAGCCTGGGGACATCTGAAGCTGGTATGTTTTAAACTTGTCGTTGCCTGCATATCGTAAAAACAACAGTCCAACATTTTACAACTAATTGTAAACTTATAGGTGCCGACCATCAGAGTCGAGTTGCCACAATGTTGAGATATTAAGCCGAGTTGGTAAGTGAACTTGTTTGGTAATAGTAACTACTAGCCGTACCCATGTATTTTCTATGGGCGGTTAGCATCGGGTTTTAATCCTGTTTCCTCCAATGTTTCTGATCCGATTGAATTCATATTTATGTTGAGTCTTTATTTTGGGTACTTACATACGGTGACTGAGTGTTGTGGCGTTTTAAGGCCATCAGCATTTTTTTATGCTAGATAATGTTTTTTTTATTAAATGTGCTTTTCATGATGGTATCCTTACATCACACTCAAATTTATAAGCGCAGACCTAAATTTAGCGCATGCCTTTGGTAAGTGCCGTAGTGAGAAGAGGTTTTAAATTAATTAGTACATGACTAAATTTACCGCATGCCTTTGGTAAGCAAGGGTAAAAAAGCCCCGGTGCCAAATTTCTGTTAATGATTTTTAAGCAAAAAAAATGAAGTTCCTCAGTTTGAACATTAAAAATATCTTGTCTTTGCAGTCCATTCAATTGAATATGTGTTGAAAAAGGATTTGCAAATCATTGTATTATTTTCTTATTTACGAATTGTTATCTTCACTGATTTTGCATTTTGCACTTAGGGGGATATCATGACGTCACCCATCGCCTCCCCTGCAGCCTGTATCAGTCTTTCTTATCAAAATGGGCTAGCATCAAGTTGGATTAGTCTCTAAACTCCGACAAAAAAGACAGCAAATCCAAAAAAACAAAAAAAAACAGCCACACCACAAGAAAGTGTATAAAATGCTAAATAAAAATCACCCCAATCCGTCTAGTTTTGGTACCGTACTCCTACCCGTGTACTCACACTCCTACGTGCTCACGACAGCTCCTGTGGTCCTATTCACCAACTACTTTTCCTCTTTCTGCTAAATGGTTCTTGGCAAGATTAGCATCACTTTACATTTAAAATGGGGGATGACTCAACCCTCTGGTCATTATAAAAACGATAATAGTAGACATAACTGAGGATGATGATTATGTTGGTGAATGTGGAGTCAGGCAACTCATTGGTGGCAGCATCACACAAGAAAAAGGAGACTGAACATTTTAGTGACGATTATGTCGCACGGAGAGTGATATTGTCAACCTTCATGGCAGTGGTATCACTCGTTTCCATTGAGGGCCAAACCGCAGTTATCTCTCTCTCTGTATTCATGTATTTATGTATACACTTTACACCTGTCCTGCTGTGGTGCAGACCGTAGTAGAGGAGCACAGGGCAGACGTTCCCTTCATTTTCAATGTTTGGTCGGGTTGAAACCCTTCACGTTGCCCTACAATGGGTCTGCTAAAGTTAGAATTTGAGGCCGCAGGTTTGTGACAATCTGGTTGATTTGTTATTCGTTTTGCAGGACACAACCGGACCCATTCATCACTTTACTGAGCAGTGCGCGAGCGCTCCTCTCTCTCTTTGCTCACCCACTCACTCGCTGACATCACTCAGACTACACGTTGTCATTCTCACAAACACACACACGCTTACTCTCATACGTTAACCAGTTACCCTGCCTTGCACAAGGAGATACGTGACATGTAGCTACGTGACATGTAGATACGTAACATGTAGATACGTAACATGTAGATAAGCAACATGTAGCTACGTAACATGTAGATACATAACATGTAGCTACGTAACATGTAGCTATTTAACATGTAGCTACGTAACATGAAGATAAGTAACATGAAGATAAGTAACATGTAGATAAGTAACATGTAGCTACTGCATGTAACATGTAGCTACGTAACATGAAGATATGTAACATGTAGATAAGTAACATGTAGCTACATAACATGTAGCTGCGTAACATGTAGATAAATAACATGTAGCTACGTAACATGTAGCTATTTAACAAGTAGCTACGTAACATGAAGATATGTAACATGTAGATAAGTAACATGTAGCTACGTAACATGAAGATATGTAACATGTAGATAAGTAACATGTAGATACGTAACATGTAGGTCCGTAACACGTAGATGTCACATGTAGCTACGTAAGATGTAGATACGTAGACATAAAACATGTAGCTACGTGACATGTAGATATGTGACATGTAGCTATGTGACATGTAGGTACATAACATGTAGATTCATAACATGTAGCTACGTAGACATGTAGATATGTAACATGTAGCTACGTAACATGTAGCTATGTAGATACATAGACATGTAGATATGTCACATGTAGATACGTCACATGCAGATATGTGACATGTTGCTACGTAACATGTAGCTATATAACATGTACATATGTGACAGGTAGCTACGTAACATGTAGCTACGCAACATGTAGTTACGTAACATGAAGATACTTAGACCTGTAGATACTTAGACATGTAGATATGTCACATGTAGATACGTCTCATGTAGATACATGAAATGCAGATATGTGACACGTAGATACATACATGTAGCTATGTAACATGTAGATACGTAGACATGTAGATACATAGACATATAGAAACGTAGACATGTAGATACATCGCATGTAGATACGTGACATGCAGATACATAACATGTAGCTACACATCATATAGCTACGTAACATGTAACTATGTAACATTTAGATGCATAAACAGGAATATAGGTAAACACGCACATAGTTGCTTGGATTGATGCCAAATATTAGCGAAGTTAAGACTGCCCCTGTGACGTCAACTAATGCAAGTAAAATGACTGTATTTGGTAACAATTTGCGACCGTTTGTGTTTTTATCTTAAATAAAGTGTGAGTTTTACCTGCTACATGACTTCTGTGTAGCAGGTATCTTACTTGTATCCATGGTTTTGTTTTTAGTACTTACTAATAATTGAAATAAAGCCTAAATTGACATTTTATACGTATATATATATATATATATATATATATATACACACACACACACACATATATATATATATACATGGGCCAAAAAAGTATTTAGTGAGCCACCGATTGTGCAAGTTCTCCCACTTAAAATGATGACAGAGGTCTGTAATTTTCATCATAGGTACATTTTACCGGTGAGAGACAGAATGTGAAAAAAAATCCAGGAATTCACATTGTAGGAATTTTAAATAATTTATTTGTAAATGATGGTGGAAAATAAGTATTTGGTCAACCATTCAAAGCTCTCACCCAGGGAAGGAGGTTTTGGCTCAAAATCTCACGAAACATGGCCAAATTCATTATTTCCTTAACACGGATCAATCGTCCTGTCCCCTTAGCAAAAACACAGCCCCAAAGCATGATGTTTCCACCCCCATGCTTCACAGTAGGTATGGTGTTCTTGGGATGCAACTCAGTATTCTTCTTCCTCCAAACACGACAAGTTGAGTTTATACCAAAATGGATACATGGATGATACAGCAGAGGATTGGGAGAATGTCATGTGGTCAGATGAAACCAAAATATAACTTTTTGGTACAATCTCAAATCGTCGTGTTTGGAGGAAGAAGAATACTGAGTTGCATCCCAAGAACACCATACCTACTGTGAAGCATGGGGGTGCTTTGGGGCAGTTTTTCTGCTAAGGCGACAGGACGATTGATCCGTGTTAAGGAAAGAATGAATGGGGCCATGTATCGTGAGATTTTGAGCCAAAACCTCCTTCCATCAGTGAGAGCTTTGAATGGTTGACCAAATACTTATTTTCCACCATAATTTACAAATAAATTCTTTAAAATTCCTACAATGTGAATTCCTGTTTTTTCACATTCTGTCTCTCACAGTTGAAGTGTACCTATGATGAAAATTACAGACCTCTGTCATCATTTTAAGTGGGAGAACTTGCACAATCGGTGGCTGACTAAATACTTTTTTGCCCCACTGTATGTATGCAGCACAACAATGCTTAGGTATCCAAAATGGACCCACACATAAGTGTTAAAAGTAAGTCATATTTTATACTTTTTTTTTCTTCCAATTTTCAACACTTTAGTCTCCAGATCAATTTCAGATTTATCCGTCGTTTGTAAGTTTTAATTACATTTCATGTGTTTGTTTTTCGCCCTTTTCGTAATAAAACACTTCTTTAATATGGCAAACCACCAAATTTGCAAGACAATTTGATTTGAGGTAATTAGAGCCTTAAAGCGGTCAATGATTGACAACATTGATTTTGATTCAGTATTAATATTTGAGTAATGACAATTTTGTTAAATAACAGTTTTATATCAATACACGTTGATTGATTGATGGAAAGGAAATAAAACAAAATAAATAAGAAAATATTAAATAAGTTAAATAAGTCACATAGAAAGAAACATAAGGATATTAGAAACGGCTTCTACATGACACAAATGATAAGCAGCCCTACTAGAATTACACATTGCTGGATTAATAAACCTAAAAAAGTACAACACACCATAACATCACACTGATGACACGGAAGTTGTCAAGATTTAGGCATCTTACCAAAACAAAAGGATGTATGCAGATGACACGGTTATTAATACGTCGGGAACCGACACTGAAAAGGTTGCCAGAAAACCTACAGCAGCCATGGAGAAGATGGCAAGATGGCTACATGACTTTTGCCTCACATTAAACATGAAGAAAACGGCAACAATGTAATTTGTAAACAAATACAAAATGTCAAATATAATGGTTCATACGGAAATAATACAAAATGTTAGTGAATATAATTACCTGGGTGTCATTTCAGACCCAACACTTGGCTTAAAAAAACAACAACTATCAAACAGATGTGCCAGAGTCTTAAATGCAACATAAAAACGTTCAAATGTCTCAAGAATTCATTAACACTAGAGGCATCTCAATCTTATTTTAATGTAATTATTATGTCTCCTTGTTTTATTATTGTATCAAAAAGGAGGATTAGCTCCAAATTCTACAAGGCAATTTAAAATCATCAGCCCCGGATGTTGGGTCTTGGGTGCAGTTGGGTGTTCCAACAGGATGATGACCCCAAACACACGTCAAAAGTGGTCAAGGGAAGGCGGAATCAGGCTAGAATTAAGTTTTTAGAATGCCCTTTTATGGCATTGTAACACTTATAGAAGACTTTTTAAGTCATTTTGATAGTAGGCTAATATAGAGACTTACATCATGTGTTGTCATCATTATAACACTTATATAAAACTTTTCAAGTCATTTTTATAGTAGGCTATTATAGACACTTACATCATGTGCTGTCTTTATTATAACACTTTTATACGACTTTTAAAGTCATTCTGATGGTAGGCTAATATAGCTAATATAGACACTTACATCATATGTTGTCTTCATTATAACACTTATATAAGACTTTTAAAGTAGTTTTGATAGTAGTCTAAAATAGCTAATATAGACACTTACATCAAGTGTTGTCTTCATTATAACACTTATATAAGACTTTTGAAGTCATTTTGATAGTAGGCTAATAAAGACACATCAAGTGATGTCTTTATTTTAACACTTATATAAGACTTTTAAAGTCATCTTGATAGTAGGCTAGTATAGACACTTACATCATGTGTTGTCTTTATTATAACACGTATATACGACTTTTAAAGTAGTTTTGATAGTAGTCTAAAATAGCTAATATAGACACTTAAATCATGTGTTGTCTTCATTATACCACTTATATAAGACTTTTAAGGTAATTTTGATAGTAGTCTAATATAGACACTTACATCAAGGGTTGTCTTTATTATAACACTTAACTGAGACTTTTAAAGTCATTTTGATAGTAGGCTAATAGACACATCATGTGTTGTCTTTATTTTAGCACTTATATAGGACTTTTAAAGTCATTTTGATAGTAGGCTAGTACAGACACTTACATCATGTGTTGTCTTCATTATAACACTTATATACGAATTTTAAAGTAATGTTGGTAGCAGTCTAAAATAGCTAATATAGACACATCATGTGTTGTCTTCATTATAACACTTATATAAGACTTTTGAAGTGATTTTGATAATAGGCTAATATAGACACATCAAGTGTTGTCTTCATTATAACACTAATCTAAGATTTTTAAAGTCATTTTGACAGTAGGCTAAGACACATCATGTGTTGTCTTAATTTTAACACTTATATAAGACTTTTAAAGTCATTTTGATAGTAGGCTAGTATAGACACATCATGTGTTTTCTTCATTATACCACTTATAAAAGACTTTTAAAGTCATTTTGATGGTAGTCTAATATGTACACTTACATCAAGGGTTGTCTTTATTATAAAACTTAACTGAGACTTTTAAAGTCATTTTGACAGTAGGCTAATAGACACATCGTGTGTTGTCTTTATTTTAACACTTATATAAGACTTTTAAAGTCATTTTGATAGTAGGCTAGTATAGACACTTACATCATGTGTTGTCTTCATTATAACACTCATATAAGATTTTTAAAGTAATGTTGGTAGCAGTCTAAAATAGCTAATATAGACACTTACATCATGTGTTGTCTTCATTATAACACTTATATGAAACTTTTGAAGTCATTTTGATAGTAGGCTAATTTAGACACATCATGTGTTGTCTTCATTATAACACGTAAACGGGACTTTTAAAGTAATTTTGATGGTAGGCTAATATAAATGGTATAGAGACTTACATCATGTGTCGCCTTCATTATAACACTTATATACGCCTTTTAAAGTCATTTTGATAGTAGGCTAATATAGACACTTACATTATGTGTTGTCTTCATTATATAACATGTTGGTCGCAGGCAAGCAAAATGACACCTAGGCCATTGGAAACTTTGCACCAACAATCGCTTAAAATTCTTGACCGAAAACCACAGCACCACCATCACTGTTCAGTTCTCCAAAAATATAGATTGTTCAATTCAGCGAACATTCAAAGATTGGCATCAATACGAATGGCCCATCGAATCATAAATAACGATGCACCAGCGCCACTTAAGCAAACAAACCTGAAAAGTCCAACAGATGACTTTGTATTCACAATTGAAGTTAAAAAGTGTCTTTGGAGCAAGCAAAGCTGCTCACATGGTCAATAAGGTGGGCACAATGTTTGAAACATGAACTTGATGTTTATTATATATATATCAATGAGATAAATGTTGTAAATTGTGATGTGTGTCTGTTAAAATCATGGTTGTTTTTATAAATTATGACAACTGTGGACAAGAGCATGTATTGTCTGTGTGTGATGATGTATAGGAGAGGTGTGGTTGTATTGTATATTAAGTTTGTGTCCATGAAGGGACATTTTATGACTTTTCTTAATTTGATTACATTCTATAGTTTGATTTTATTGTCATCATTTTACAGCATGATTTGCGTATCTCTTTAATTTAGGTAGCCAGGGACTGCAGATGGAAATTAGCTTTTTAACTATAATCTGGTACAGGACATATCCGTCTTTGAGCTTAATGTTTCTGTGAATTCTCCCTTGTAATAAAGACTAAACTAAAAAAAATATTTGTGACAGAACCCCCAGCAGAATATCAGTGCACGGTCGATACAGGTAGCGAGTGTGCCATACACTCCTCATTTGCCTCCATTTAAGTCAGCTGTTCACGTACAATCCAAACACAAAAAAGCCAAAATTTTTACCTGGCGTGCCTCCCCCCCGTGGTGGTGCTGCTCCGTCAGGGACCCCGCCTCGTTTCCCCGGCCTGGAAGTCAGAAAAAAGTGGTATGAAGACACCGAATCGTGTTTACGACTACATCGATTGTTTGTCTTTAAAACATGTGCTAGCGGCATGCTTGGTATTTTTATTTCATCTGGCAAGAAGTCAACAAGTACGCGAGGGACAAAGACGTGTTTTAAAGGTCAGTCAAAAACTCGTCATGCGGTCTTTGTCCTGGATCAGACTCATTAGTGGTCCTTGGCTCAATTAACACTTCAATTGAAAGCAGGGGTGTACTAACTTTTTCCACAGAAGAATGAAAATTATAGAACATGCAGGGGCCATTTTCATATTGTTTATGCTGCAACCCAATATATTATTTAACCTTTCTCAAGTTTGAGGTCTCAGTCATATATATATATATATATATATATATATATATACATATATATATATATATATACATACACATACATACACACATATATATACATATACACACACAGATACAAACATACATAAACACACATACACACACACATATATATATATATATATATATATTTTTTTAACAAGTCAATTATTGTCATTATTTTTTTTAATCAACTTCAGGTCTATTTGTCATGTTTTATACCCTTTTTGTTGTTTTGCAATAACACAAAAAAAGGCAATATATTCCCAACGAAGATTTCCAAAGTGGACTATTTGATGTGAAGTAAATGCAGTCCTAGATAGTTCAATAAATTATAACATTGATTAATTCATTATATTTGAGCACTGACAGTTTAAAAAAAAATTGTAATAATAATAAAAAAAATAAATTTGTAGAACCAAACATTTAATAAAAAGTGTAAAAAAAAACAAGTCAAAAATGTATTTTCTTCTTCTTTTTAGCTCAATTTCAAATCCAACTATCCATTATAAACTGTTTTTATTCTTTTTATGTTATTGTTTTACAGTCCTTTTATCATTCTTTTAATACAGCAAACATAAAATACGCAATATTTTCCCCCCCAAAATTGTTTTAAACAAAATATTTGATGTAAGGTCACTAGAGCCTTAAATAGGTCAATAATTCATATCAACATTTATTGTGATGCATTATTATTTTTTTTGAGCAATGACAGCTTGAAAAAAATATCCCACTAATATTCTTGGCGATCCAAAATTTGTGTTTCATCTGACATCACATGGACGAAAATATGACCTTTTGGATGAAAGTTCTGTGGTCAGATGAAATGAGCTGTTTGGCCACAATACCCAGCAATATGTTTGGAAGAGAAAAAATGAGGCCTTTAATCCCAGGAACACCAAATTTACCGTTAAGCATGGTGGTGATTACGTATTATGCTCTGGGCCTGTTGTGCTGCCAATGGAACTGGTGCTTTAAATGGGACAATGAAAAAGGAGGAATACCTCCAATTTCTTTAGGACAACCTAAAATCATCAGCCCCGGAGGTTGGGTCTTGGGCGCAGTTGGGTGTTCCAACAGGATGATGACCCCAAACACATGTCAAAAGTAGTAAAGGAATGGCTAAATCATGTTAAGGTTTTAGAATGGCCTTATACAGCATTATAACATTTAAAGTCATTTTGATATTAGGCTAATATAGACACTTACATCATGTGTTGTCATCATTATAACACAAATATAATAATTTTAAAATAATTTTGATAGTAGGCTAATACAGACATATCATGTGTTGCCTTCATTATAACACTTATATACGACTTTTAATATCATTTTTATAGTAGGCTATTAAAGACACTTGCATCATGTGTTGTCTTCATTATAACACTTATATAAGACTTTTAGAAGTCATTTTGATAGTAGGCTAGTATAGCTAATATAGACACATCATGTGTTGTCATTATGAGACTTATAAAAGACTTTTGAAGTCATTTTGATAGTAGGCTAATATAGATACATAATGTGTTGTCTTCATTATAACACTTATATAAGACTTTTAAAGTCATTTTTATTGTAGGCTATTATAGACACTTGCATCATGTGTTGTTTTAATCATAACACTTATAGAAGACTTTTAAAAGTCATTGTGATAGTAGGCTAGAGTAGCTAATATAGACACTTACATCATGTGTTGTCTTCATTATAAGACTTTTAAAGTCGTTTTGATCGTAGGCCAATATAGCTAGTATAGACACTTGCATCATGTGATGTCTTCATTATAAGACTTATATAAGACTTTTAAAGTCATTTCGATAGTAGGCTAATATAGACACTTGTGTTGTCTTCATTATAACACTTATATAAGACTTTTAGAAGTCATTTTGATAATAGGCTAGTGTAGCTAATATAGACACATCATGCGTTGTCTTCATTATACAACTTATATAAGACTTTTCAAGTAATTTTTTTAGTAGGCTAATATAGATACTTACATCATGGGTTGTCTTCATTATAACACTTATATAAGACTTTTAAAGTCATTTTTATTGTAGGCTATTATAGACACTTACATCATGTGTTGTCTTAATCATAACACTTATATAAGACTTTTAAAAGTCATTGTGATAGTAGGCTAGAGTAGCTAATACAGACACTTACATCATGTGTTGTCTTCATTATAAGACTTTTAAAGTCGTTTTGATCGTAGGCCAATATAGCTAGTATAGACACTTGCATCATGTGATGTCTTCATTATAAGACTTATATAAGACTTTTAAAGTCATTTGGATAGTAGGCTATTATAGACACTTGTGTTGTCTTCATTATAACACTTATATAAGACTTTTAGAAGTCATTTTGATAGTAGGCTAGTGTAGCTAATATAGACACATCATGCGTTGTCTTCATTATACAACTTATATAAGACTTTTCAAGTAATTTTTTTAGTAGGCTAATATAGATACTTACATCATGGGTTGTCTTCATTATAACACTTATATAAGACTTTTAAAGTCATTTTTATTGTAGGCTATTATAGACACTTACATCATGTGTTGTCTTAATCATAACACTTATATAAGACTTTTAAAAGTCATTGTGATAGTAGGCTAGAGTAGCTAATATAGACACTTACATCATGTGTTGTCTTCATTATAAGACTTATATAAGACTTTTAAAGTCATTGTGATAGTAGGCTAGAGTAGCTAATATAGATACTTACATCATGTGTTGTCTTCATTATAACACTTATGAGACACTAGTGATTTAGGGCTAGATAAATAAACATTGATTGATTGATTGATGTGTTGCCTTCATTATAACACTTATATAATACTTTTGAAAACATTTTGATAGTAGGCTAATATAGCTAATATAGACACTTACAGTACATCATTATGACATTTATATAAAACTTAATATCTTGAAGCTCCATACAGATATTTTTGTTCCAACATTTTTAGTTGCGGCCCCAGAATTAAGCAAAAAAGACAATCAATTGACTTGCTTTAGAAACTGTTCAAACTCAAAGTGTTTTGTAAGGTGAGCTCTCTGTAGCAGAGGTCATGACCCCAAAAAGCAGGAGACAGCTTTTGGAGAATTTACTGTCCAAATGTATAAAACAAAGAAGACGCTCAGAAAAGGTATGGCGAAAGCTGTGCTTCAAAAAATGGACCAAAAAAAAAATATCAAAGTCCAACATACCGTGTGGATTCCTCCAACATGCCAAGAAAAAGCAAACATTTGCAAGGATCCCACAAGCAACAAAGAAAGAAGACTGCTTTGATCAGCCCTCCAACACCAGGTGAGATCATCAACACAAACAATCCACAGGAGGAGGCAAGGGCTCAAGTAGAGTAAAGCTGCTGCAAACCAAACACAATCACAACAGGAAGTGGAACCAAAATAAGAGCGCAAAACAGGAAGTGAATCCAAAAAAGGTCAGAATTAGATGTGGGTGAATATCCAAGGTGAGTGGAGTGTTTGGATGTTGGAACGGTTTGAATGGGTTGAGAAATGTGGGGTATTCAGTAGATTGTATCATGACCTTTCATCGTTAATGGAGAGAAAATTCTGGGAAACTACCGAAAAAAAATGGGGATTTTGGAAAAAGGAAATCATGTTTTGTGTTCGATGTATCAGAAGAGCAGTGTGGGTGGATGGAATGTTGGAATCATGGCGCAAAATTTAGAGAATTTAAGTATATGGATATGTCCATTCATTTGAATGAGAATTTCCTGGAAATTTGTGTACTGACGTTGATTCGAACATTTATTTTTGGTCAGTATACAACCAAACACAAATACAACCTTTCAAGAAACATGCTTTTTGACGATGTTTAATCAATGTTGGATTCTGATGTGGATTCGACCATTGCATTTTGATCATTTTCCAACCAATATTTTACATCAGAGTTTAAACAACATGCTTTTCGACAACATTTAATCAACGTTGGGTTTTGACGTTGATTCAACCATGACATTTTGGTTATTTTCCAACCAAACACAAATACAACGTTGAAACAACATGCTTTTTGACGACTTTTAATCAATGTTGGATTCTGACGTGGATTCGACCATTGCATTTTGATAATTTCCCAACCAATATTTTACATCAAAGTTTAAACAACATGCTTTTCGACAACGTTTAATCAACGTTGGGTTTTGGCGTTGATTCAACCATGACATTTTAGTCATTTTCCAACCAAACACAAATACAAAGTTGAGACATCATGCTTTTTGACGACTTTTAATCAATGTTGGGTTCTCACGTTAATTCGACAATGGAATTTTGGTAATTTTCCAACCAAACACAATTACAACGTTGAAACAACATGCTTTTTGACGACTTTTAATGCACTTTGGGTTCTGACATTGATTCGACGATTGAATTTTGTTCATTTTCCAACCAAACACAAATGCAATTTTGAGACATAATGCTTTTTGATGACGTTTAATCAATGTTGGGTTTTGACATTAATTTGACCATAGAATTTTGGTCTATTTCCAACCAAACACAAATACAGCGTTGAAACAACATGTTTTTGGATAACATTTAATCAACATTGGGTTTTGGTGTTCATTCGACCATTAAATTTTGGTCATTTTCCAACCAAACACAAATACAGCGTTGAGACATCATGGTTTTTGCTGACGTTTAATCAATGTTGGGTTCTGACGTGGATTCGACCATTGCATTTTGATAATTTTCCAACCAATATTTTACATCAAAGTTTAAACATGCTTTTCGACAATGTTTACTCAACGTTGGGTTTTGACGATGATTCAACCATGAAATTTTGGTCATTTTCCAACCAAACATACATACAACGTTGAAACAACATGCTTTTTGACGACGTTTAATCAATGTTGCGTTCTCACTTTAATTCGACAATTGAATTTTGGTAATTTTCCAACCAAACACAAATACAACGTTGAGACATCATGCTTTTTGATGAAGTTTAATCAATGTTAAGTTCTGATGTTGATTCGACCATTGAATTTTGGTCATTTTCCAACCAAACACAAATACAACGTTAAAACAACATGCTTTTGATCAACGTTAGGTTCTGACATTGATTCGACGATTGAATTTTGGTCAATTTCCAACCAAACACAAATGCAACTTTGAGACATCATGCTTTTTAGCGACGTTAAATCAATGTTGGATTCTGATGTGGATTCGACCATTGCATTTTGATCATTTTCCAACCAAAATTTTACATCAAAGTTTAAACAACATGCTTTTCGACAACGTTTAATCAACGTTGGGTTTTGACGTTGATTCAACCATGACATTTTGGTCATTTTCCAACCAAACACAAATACAACGTTGAAACAACATACTTTTTGAAAACGTTTAATCAATGTTGGTTTCTCACGTTAATTCGACAATTTAATTTTGGTAATTTTCCAACCAAACACTAATACGACGTTGAGACATCATGCTTTTTGATGAAGTTTAATCAATGTTAAGTTCTGATGTTGATCCGTCCATTAAATTTTGGTCATTTTCTGACTAAAAACAAATACAACGTTGAAACAACATGCGTTTCGACAACGTTTGATCAACGTTGGGTTTAGACGTTGATTCACCCATTACATTTTGGTAATTTTCCAACCAAACACAAATACAACGTTGAAATTACATGCTTTTTCACAACGTTTAATCAACGTTGGGTTCTGATGTTAATGCGACCATTGACATTTGGTAATTTTCCAACCAAACACTAATACGACGTTGAGACATCATGCTTTTTGATGAAGTTTAATCAATGTTAAGTTCTGATGTTGATCTGTCCATTAAATTTTGGTCATTTTCTGACTAAAAACAAATACAACGTTGAAACAACATGCGTTTCGACAACGTTTGATCAACGTTGGGTTTAGACGTTGATTCACCCATTACATTTTGGTAATTTTCCAACCAAACACAAATACAACGTTGAAATTACATGCTTTTTCACAACGTTTAATCAACGTTGGGTTCTGATGTTAATGCGACCATTGACATTTGGTCATTTTCAACCAAACACATATACAATTTTGAAAAAACATGCTTTTTGACGACGCTTAATCAATGTTGGGTTCTCACGTTAATTCGACAATTGAATTTTTTGGTCATTTTCCAACCAAACACAAATACAACGTTGAAACAACATGCTTTTTGAGGACGTTTAATCAACGTTGGGTTGTGAGGTTGAGTCGACCCTTGAATTTGTCAATTTCCAACTAAACACAAATACAACGTTAAAACAACATCCTTTTTGATGATGTTTAATCAACTTTGGGTTCTGACGTTGATTCCACCATTGAATGTTGGTCATTTTCCAACCAAACACAAATGCAACGTTGAAACAACAAGCTTGTGGACAACGTTTAATCAACATTGGGTTTAGACGTTGATTCAACCATTACATTTTGGTCATCTTCCAACCAAACACAAATACAACGTTGAAATGACATGCTTTTTGACGACATTTGATCAACGTTGGGTTCTGACGTTGATTCGACCATTGACATTTGGTCATTTTCCAACCAAACACATATACAAGGTCAAAAAAACATGCTTTTTGACAAATTTTTAATCAATGTTGGGTTCTCAATTCAATTCCACAATTTAATTTGTTGGTCATTTTCCACCCAATTACAAATACAACGTTGAAACAACATGCTTTTTGAGGACGTTTAATCAACGTTGGGTTGTAACGTTGAGTCGACCCTTGAATTTGTCAATTTCTAACCAAACACAAATACAACGTAAAAAACAACATCCTTTTTGATGATGTTTAATCAACTTTGGTTTCTGACGTTGATTCGACCATTGAACGTTAGTCATTTTACCAACCAAACACAAATACAACGTAAAAAACAACATCCTTTTTGATGATGTTTAATCAACTTTGGTTTCTGACGTTGATTCGACCATTGAACGTTAGTAATTTTACCAACCAAACACAAATACAACGTTGAAACAACATGCTTTTGGACAACGTTTAATCAACGTTGGGTTCCGTTGATTCCATGATTGAATTTTTGTCATTTTCCGACCAAACACAAATACAAAGCCGAAATAATATTGCTTTTCGACAACTTTAATCAACGCTCGGTTTTGACGTTGATTCGATTATTGAATTGGTCATTTTCCAACCAAACACAAACACAACGTTGAAATTACATGCTTTTTGACGACGTTTGTCAGAAAAATTGCATGTAAATTATCCCAAAACTTTCCAATCTCTGTGTTCCCAGTGAACAGACGATAGCTGTCTTTGTTGTAGCCTTAGGCTTGTACAATTCCATTGTGTACATTGGGAGGAGACGGGAGGGGTTATCCATTGTGATACAAGACTTGCACAAGCTCGATTCAGGACCAGTCTAAGCCCAAGGCATATTTTTCTTTTGTGTTAATTTCGCTTCTTGTCCTGTTTAATAGATGTCATCAATGTTTGAACCGTTTGATCAACGTCGGGTTCTGAGGTTGATCCGAACTATTGAATTTGTCATTTTCCAACCAAACAACATCTGTCATTTTTGTCGAAACCCTCCTGCTTTTTGATGTTTACGATTCAAGGAGCACTTTTACATCCGAGATTTGTTGTGCTGATATCGCAGCGGGTTGCTGAGACACGACAAGTGCACTGGCCTGCTGTCCCTTTCTGCAGCTCCGTGTTTTAGCCCGGAGACAGGTCTCGTACGGGCGCTTAACTAAATGGGATCTTTGCTTTGAGAGCCGGCTCGTGGCAAAGACGGCATGCTCCAATAAGCAGCGCAAACACTCAGAGGCAAAGGCCAGCGCCCTTATTCCCTAGTCTGTTTGCGAGCGGGTGTCTGAGAGCACACAAAAGGAGACAGATATGCGGCGGTAATGTCGTGTCCCTGCACAGATATGGAGGCACGACCCCGCGTGGCCTCGCTCGTCCATAATCACAGGCCAGGTCACGGGATTTATGAACAGGGTTTCCCTGGCACGGGTGCACAACTCGTATTCCAGCTCACTTTTTAGCCTTGCCAGCCTGGGAAAAAAGGATGACGGCGAGTGCTAGGTGACAGCTAAAATCATCACAATTAGTCCGTATTAAACAAGGGGATACAAAATATGTTGATTTACAGACGAGATGTAAAAAAAAAAAAAAAAAGGTATGGCGCAACACCAGTCACACTTTTACAACTTCTAAACATGGCGACACAGGGTTGACTGCAGTGATGATGAAATATTCAGAACCTCCTTTGAAAAAGCACTTTTCAAGCCGGATAAAAGGGCCTCTTGCTTTCTGTGGCTTTACCATTTGTGATAAAAATACCTTTTTTTTTCCCGCATCCGCCAATAAAGTCAATGATGGAGAATGGAGAGAAATGTTTGTTCATGTTAATTGGTCACTAGTAATTAAACGCACAAAGCAGTGGGTTTTAACCGTGAAGACCAAGTCGTCATGCACTTTTTCACCACTTGTGGCAGTAATGGCAATACCAAACAAACAGAAGAAGTCTGGTGTTAAAGTCATGTAGACACATTTTTTTAGCACGAAAACAACAAAAGATCCAGCGGGCTGCATCGAAATATGGTTTTCTACACCAACATTAATCTATTTATAATATTTTTTCTCTAGATTTTTGCACGCTCTACAATACGCAGTTTTTTATCAGATTCAAGCCGATTTCCAGGTTTTCCGGGACACTTTTCCCATTCAAAATGAATTGGCCATTTTCCAAACGTCCACCATTTCCACATTTTTCAACCCATTCCAATTACAACATATTCTACAAATCCTGGACTAATATTTTTCCAACTTCAAAAAGAAATTCCAGAACTCCCGTTTTTTCAAAACCTTTTTTCTGACGACTACTCTTACCACATTTTTCAACCCACTTCAACCGTCAAATCATTCCTCTTAATCAGGACACAAAAACTAAGTTTTTTTTTTTAACTGGAAAAATTCCCGGTTTTCCAGAAACTCTAGGAATTCCGTAATACCATTTCTCAATGTTACTACCTCAACACTTTTAAGACCATTTTGAAACATTCCAACACCAACCATTCAGAAACTATCAGAAAATTCATCTTTTTAACATTAAATAAAAAATCCATCTTTTCCCGAAATTCCCAAATTTCCATGAAATTCCCATTGAAAAGAACGAAGTTTCAAAGTTCCAAAAATTCCCACGTATTTTATCCGATTCAAACCGTTTTGAATTCAAAATATTCAGCCTTTTCAGAAATGGTGTGCTCCCTTTCAACAATTATTAAAAATATTTCTTATAATTCCCAGTTTTCGGGACATTTTCACCATTCAAAATGAACTTTCCATTTTTCAAACTTCCACAATTCCCACATTTTTCAAACAATTCAAACCATTCCACTTTCAACATTTTCTACCAATCCTGGACATTCAAAGTAATATTTTTCAAACTTCAATTTTTTTTTCCAGGAATTCCCAAAATTACCATATTTTTCCCCATCCTTTTTTTCCGTTGACTAATCCTTCCACATTTTTCAACCCACTTCAACCGTTCCACCGTCAAATGTGTTCCTCTTAATCAGGACACAAAAACAAAATTGTTTTTTCCATCCATCCATTTTTCTACCGCTTATTCCCTTTTGGGTTGCGGGGGGCGCTACAATCAGCTACAATCAGGCGGAAGGTGGCGTACACCCTGGACAAGTCGCTGCCTGAAATGTTTTTTTTTTAATTGGAAAAATTGCCGGTTTTCCCGAAATTCTAGGAATTCCGTGGTGCCAATTCTCAATTAAAAATGTTACTACTTCAACATTTTTAGACCGATTTCAAAAATTCCAACACCAACCATTCATAAACTTTCAGAAAAATAATAACCTTTAAATCTCTATTTTCCCGGAATTCCCAAATTTCAATGACATTCCAATTGAAAAGAACGGGACTTTTTTCAAAGTTCCAGATTTCCCACATTTTTCATCTGATTCAAACCGTTTTTCTTCAAAATATTCAGCCTTTTCAGCAAGTGTGTTCTCCCTTTCAACAATTATTAAAAAAGATTTCCTCAAATTCCCAGTTTTAGGGACATTTTCCCCATTGAAAATGAACTGTCCATTTTTCAAAATTCTGCAATTCCCACAATTTTCAACCAATTCAAACCATTCCACCTTCAACATATTCTACAAATCCTGGACATTCACACTAATATTTTTCCAACTTAATTTTTTTTTTGCAGGAATTCCCAGAACTCCTGTTTTTTCACCCTTTTTTTCTGGTGACTACTCTTTCCACTATTTTCAACCCACTTAAACCATCAAATTATTCCTCTTAATCAGGACAAAAAAACTAAGTTGTTTTTTGAACCGGAAAAATTTCCGGTTTTCCTGAAATTCTAGGAATTCCATAATACTGTATCTTAATTAAAAATGTTACTACTTGAATATTTTAAGACCGTCTTGAAAAATTCCAACACCAACCATTCAGAAAATTCTTACTTTTTAAAATTAAAAAAAAAAACAAATCCCTCTTTTCCCGGAATTCCCAAATTTCCATGACATTCCCACTGACAAGAACGGAACATTTTTCAAAGTTCCACAATTCCCACATATTTTATCCGATTCAAACCGTTTTGACTTTAAAATATTCAGCCTTTTCAGGAATCGTGTGCTCCATTTCAACAATTATAAAAAAAAATTAATGCCAGATTTCCTGGAATTCCCAGTTTTAGGGACATTTTTCCCATTCAAAATGAACTATCCATTTTTTAAACTTGCACAATTCCCACATTTTTCAACCGATTCAACCCATTCCACATTTAAAATATTCTACAAATCCTGGAAATTCAAATTAATATTTTTCCAAACTTTCAGAAAATTCATACTTTTTAAAATAAATTTTAAAAAAAATACTATTTTCCCGGAATCCCCACATTTCTGTGACATTCCTATTGAAAATAACAGGGCATTTTTCAAAGTTCCACAATCCCAACATTTTTTATCCGATTCAAACCGTTTTGACTTCAAAATATTCCGCCTTATCAGGAATTGTGTGCTCCCTTTCAACAATTATATAACAACAACAAAAAATCCCAGATTTTCTGGAATTCACAGTTTTAGGGACATTTTCCCCATTCAAAATGAACAATCCATTTTTCAAACTTCCACAATTCCCACATTTTTCAACCGATTCAACCCATTCCACCTTTAAAATATTCTACCAATTCTGGACATTCAAATTAATAATTTTCCACCATCAAAGACATTTGCAGAAATTCCCAGAAATCCAGTTTTTTCACACCCTTTTTTCACCCTTTTCTCTGTCGACTACTCTTTCCACATTTTTCAACCCACTTCAACCGTCAAATTCATTCCTCTTAATCAGGAGACACAAATAAATAAATAAATGATAAATGGGCTGTACTTGTATAGCGCTTTTCTACCTTCAAGGTACTCAAAGCGCTTTGACACTACTTCCACATTTACCCATTCACACACACATTTGCACACTGATGGAGGGAGCTGCCATGCAAGGCACCCATCAGGAGCAGGGGTGAAGTGTCTTGCTCAGGACACAACGGACGTGACGAGGTTGGTACTAGGTGGGATTTGAACCAGTGACCCTCGGGTTGCACACGGCCACTCTCCCACTGTGCCACGCCGTCCCACAAAAACAAACTGGAAAAATTCCCAAATTTCCAGAATTTCTAGGAATTCCGTAATACCACATCTTAATTAAAAATGATACTACGTCAATATTTTTAGACTGTTTTGAAAAATTCCAACACCAACCATTCAGAAATTTTCAGAAAATTCATACTTTTTAAAATAAAATAAAAAAAGTCCTATTTTCCCGGAATTCCCACATTTCTGTGACATTCCTATTGAAAATAACAGGACATTTTTCAAAGTTCCACAATCCCCCAATTTTTTATCCGATTCAAACCGTTTTGACTTCAAAATATTCAGCCTTATCAGGAATTGTGTTCTCCCTTTCAACAATTATAAAAAAAAATCCCGGATTTCCTGGAATTCCCAGTTTTAGGGACATTTTCCCCATTCAAAATGAACTATCCATTTTTCAAACATCCACAATCCCCCCATTTTTCAACCGATTCAAAACATTCCCCCTTCAACATATTACAATAATCATGAAAATTCAAATTTATATTTTTCCGACAACAAAAAAAATTCCAGGAATTCCCAGAACTCCTGTTTTTTCAAACCCTTATTTCACCCATTTTTCTGTCCGCTATTCTTTCCACATTTTTCAACCCACTCAAACCGTTCCACCATCAAATCACTCTTCCTAATCAGAACACAAAAACAAAGTGTTTATTTGACCTAGAAAAATTCCTAGTTTTCCCGAAATTCTAGAAATTCCATAATACCATTTCTCAATTAAAAATGTTACTACTTCAACAATTTTGGACTGTTTTGAAAAATTCCAACACCAACCATTCAAAAACTTCATATTTTTTAACATAAAAAAAAAATACAAATAAAAAAAATCCCGGAATTCCCAAATCCCATTGAAAAGCAACGGACCTGAAGAATTCGGAGGTAATCCTCCTTTTTCATTGTCCCAGTTACTCTCTGTAAAGCACCAGTTCCATTGGCAGAAAAAACGGCCCATAGCATAATACTATCACCACCATGCTTGACGGTAGGAATGATGTTCCTGGAATAGAAGGCCTCATTTTTCTCCTCCAAACATATTCCTGGGTATTGTGGCCAAACAGCTCTGTTTTTGTTTCATCTGACATCCCATGGACAAAGATAAAACCATCTGGAGGAAATTTCTGTGGTCAGATAAAACAAAAATTGAGCTGTTTGGCCGCAATACTATTTGGATTACCTCCAAATTCTTCATGACAAGCTTAAATCATCAGCCCGGAGCTTGGGTCTTGGGCGCAGTTGGGTGTTCCAACGGGACAAGGACCCTCAAATGTGGTCAACGAATGACTAATACGGTTAGAATTAAGGTTTTAGAATGGCCTTCCCAAAGTCCTGACTAAAAGTGTGGACAATGCCGAAGAAACAAGTCCATGTCAGAAAATCAACAAATTTAGTTGAAATGCACCTATTTTGTCAAGAGAAGTGGTCAAAAATTCAACCAGAAGCTTGGAACTGGTGCTTTACAGAGAGTAAATGGCACAATGAAAAAGGAAGATTACCTCCAAACTCTTCAGGACAACCTGGAATCATCAGCGCGGAGGTTGGGTCTTGGGCGCAGTTGAGTGTTCCAACATGACATCCCTACCACAAACACGTCAAAAGTGGTAAAGGAATGGCTAAATCAGGCTATAATGAAGGTTTTAGAATGACTTTACACCACAACTGTAAACCACAGTATTTTAAAGGTAATCATTGAAGTCTGGCACCACTGAAGGCCTAGGTGAGAAACGCATGGCCCTCCACTGACTTTGACTTACGTTTATTAGTTATTTAGAACGCATTAAAAAAGAAAAAGGTGTTCTCGTCTTGCATAGGGGATTGTCAATCCCCCTTTAACAGTGCACTTACATTAAAGGGGAATGACACGGGGATGAAGAAGCTAAACTGTTTGGCTAAAAGCCTTTGAGCGGAGCATTTATCTCACTATGCTGCTTTGATTGCATTTGTGTTCCATTACCATCCGTACCACGCACGCTCACTAAATGCCGTAAATATGACTCAGTGCACACGTCCGAGGCGCAGGCTGGCTATATTATCAGCGTTTCCTCACACCTGCCTACTGCTGTTAGGCCCACTCTCTGGTCGGTACGTGTTGGGGTGGAAATGCGACGCGGCTAATGTGTGATTGATTGTCGGAGGAAGAGACGGTCCACCGGCCCCCGCCCGGTCTTGCTCTCTCTTGTGTCTGCATGGGCAAAATGAGCCGGCTGGAGGCGGGCGATGCACGATGGTGCTACACCACCAGTGGGAGAACGAGCGAAGACAGGGATCGGTCTATCACCTGGTGTCGACGGATACACAGGCCGCAGGCGGTTGTGTGATGTATCGGTCTTAATGTGGAGCGCACTCCGTTGGATGCAATTGAATTGAATGGCTCACTTATCACATTACCCAGCCCCCACCCTGAACCGCAGACCCAGCAACGCCTAATCGTAACCCACACCTCCGTCTTTTAAAGCTGCCCTTGAAGGCTAGAGCATCGGGGATAATCTCCCCAATGACCCAGACTGAATAAACACGGTCTACACACCTATTACTGTAAACTCCAGGGCCATAGAGGGCACCGGTTTTTAAGACCCACCCACCAAATTGTACTTACAATGGCCGCTCCAGACCCTAAGCTGCTGTTAGGCCCACTCTCTGGTCGGTGGCGTGTTGGGGTGGAAATACGACGCGGCTAATGTGTGATTGATTGTCGGAGTAAGAGACGGTCCACCGCCCCCCGCCCGGTCTTGCTCTCTCTTGTGTCTGCATGGGCAAACTGAGCCGGCTGGAGGCGGGCGATGCACGATGGTGCTACACCACCAGTGGGAGAACGAGCGAAGACAGGGATCGGTCTATCACCTGGTGTCGACGGATACACAGGCCGCAGGCGGCTGTGTGATGTATCGGTCTTAATGTGGAGCGCACTCCGTTGGATGCAATTGAATCAAATGGCTCACTTATCACATTACCCAGCCCCCACCCTGAACCGCAGACCCAGCAACGCCTAATCGTAACCCACACCTCCGTCTTTTAAAGCTGCCCTTGAAGGCTAGAGCATAGGGGATAATCTCCCCAAGGACCCAGACTGAATAAACACGGTCTACACACCTATTACTGTAAACTCCAGGGCCATAGAGGGCACCGGTTTTCAGACCCACCCACCAAATTGTACGTACAATGGCCGCTCCAGACCCTAAGCTGCTGATAGGCCAACTCTCTGGTCGGTACGTGTTGGGGTGGAAATGCGACGCGGCTAATGTGTGATTGATTGTCGGAGGAAGAGACGGTCCACCGGCCCCCGCCCGGTCTTGCTCTCTCTTGTGTCTGCATGGGCAAAATGAGCCGGCTGGAGGCGGGCGATGCACGATGGTGCTACACCACCAGTGGGAGAACGAGCGAGGACAGGGATCGGTCTATCACCTGGTGTCGACGGATACTCAGGCCGAAGGCGGCTGTGTGATGTATCGGTCTTAATGTGGAGCGCACTCCGTTGGATGCAATTGAATCAAATGGCTCACTTATCACATTACCCAGCCCCCACCCTGAACCGCAGACCCAGCAACGCCTAATCGTAACCCACACCTCCGTCTTTTAAAGCTGCCCTTGAAGGCTAAAGCATAGGGGATAATCTCCCCAAGGACCCAGACTGAATAAACACGGTCTACACACGTATTACTGTAAACTCCAGGGCCATAGAGGGCACCGGTTTTTAGGACCCACCCACCAAATTTTACGTACAATGGCCGCTCCAGACCCTAAGCTGCTGTTAGGCCCACTCTCTGGTCGGTACGTGTTGAAGTGGAAATGCGACGCGGCTAATGTGTGATTGATTGTCGGAGTAAGAGACGGTCCACCGCCCCCCGCCCGGTCTTGCTCTCTCTTGTGTCTGCATGGGCAAACTGAGCCGGCGGGAGGCGGGCGATGCACGATGGTGCGACGCCGCGAGCGGGAGAACGAGCGAAGACAGAGATCGGTCTATCACCTGGTGTCGACGGATACTCAGGCCGCAGCCGGCTGTGTGACGTATCGGTCTTAATGTATAGCGCACTCCGTTGGATGCAATTGAATCAAATGGCTCACTTATCACATTACCCAGCCCCCACCCTGAACTGCAGACCCAGCAACGCCTAATCGTAACCCACACCTCTGTCTTTTAAAGCTGCCCTTGAAGGCTAGAGCATAGGGGATAATCTCCCCAATGACCCAGGCTGAATAAACACGGTCTACACACCTATTACTGTAAACCATAGAGGGCACTGGATTTTAAAACCCACCCACCAAATCGTACGTACAATAGCCGCTCCAGACTCTCAGCCGCGGATATATACCATTTTTTGTACATGTGACATGGTCTGTAACCATGCAGTAAAACGGCCGATGAAACAAAACAGAGGTCATCGTCATGGACCTACAAGTTGCCGAAAATAGCCATACTTGCCAACTTTGAGACCTCCGAATTCGGGAGATACAATATAATAGACAATAATAGAAGATATCTTTACTGTCATTATACATTGTACAACGGAATTGTAAAAGCAAAAACTAATCTATTAAACTAATTAATTTAGATTGGGGTGGGGGTATATATTTTCAAGTATTTCTTATATTCTTATATATATAAATAAATCGTTCATGAATGAGTATATCCATTCGGCCACCGTGTTCAATGGCGAAGTCTGATCGACAAAATTTGCAAGCAGCAAACCCTTTCCCCTTCGAGCTGTCCTGGATGAACTGAAATGATTTTTTCACCAATCATTTTGGAACCTGCAAGCGTACTTCTTCTTCTTACTCATCCTGGCCATGTCTCTTCTTCGTTCTTCTGATTCGTCTCTGAATGCAGCTGGGGTAGGCTCCAGCGACCCACCCGCAACCCCAAAAGGGACAATAGGTAGAAAATGGATTGACGGATGGACAAATACAACGTTGAAACAACTTTTTTCAATGCTGGGTTCTTAATTTTCAGAACTTTTCAGAACTTTCCTCCGGAAGGTGTTATCTTCGTCCAAACAAAATGGAGCTGCTTGGCCACAATACCCATCAATATGTTTGGAGGAGAAAAGGTGAGGCTTTTAATCCCAAGAACACAAATCCTACCGTCAAGCATGGTGGTGGTAGTAGTATGCTCTGGGCCTGTTTTGCTGCCAATGGAACTGGTGCTTTACAGAGTAAATGGGACAGTGAAAAAGGAGGATTACCTCCAAATTCTTCAGGACAACCTAAAATCATCAGCCCAGAGGTTGGGTCTGGGGCCCAGCTGGGTATTCCAACAGGACAATGACCCCAAACACACGTCAAAAGTGGTAAAAGAATAGCTAAATCAGGCTACAATTAAGGTTATAGAATGGCCTCCCCAAAGTTCTGACTTAAACGTGTGGACAATGCTGAAGAAACAAGTCAACGTCGGAAAACCAACAAATTTAGCTGAACTGCACCAATTATGTCAAAAGGAGTGGTCAAAAATTTAAACAGAAGCTTGTGGGTGGCTACCAAAAGCGCCTTATTGCAGTGAAACTTGCCAAGGGACATGTAAGCAAATATTAACCTTGCTGTATGTATACTTTTGACCAAGCACATTTGCTCTCATATTCAGTAGACCCATAATAATTCATAAAATAACCAAACTTCATGAATGTTTTTTTGTGACCAACAAGTATGTGCTCCAATCACTCTATCTGAAAAAAATAAGATTTGTACAAATTATTTGAAACTCAAGACAGCCATGACATTATGTTCTTCACAAGTGTATGTAAACTTTTAACCATGATTCTATATCAGTCAATGAGCAGGTGAATTAATAATAGTTTTGATTGAAAATGAACACCAATGAGTTGACTGGTGAACATTATCACACAATTTATTTAAAATGTATAAATAACAACAAATACAGGTAGAATATTATTAACCGCAACATGTAAGTGTACACAAACCCAACGTTATTGTCAGAATAATTGTATCTAAGTTATCACAGAACCTTGTGTTTCAACGAGTTCCCGGCGAGCCCCAAAAAAATATGTCTTTGATCTTACCAATCAGAAGGCTTATAAAACTCCACAGTGTAGGATGGGAAGCGACATGAAGGTGTCGGTTCCTTTGATCTACTGTAATCCACAGGAAGATTTTGTCTTGACCCGAGATCTACAAAGCGGAGAGGAAACAGGACCTGACCCCCCTTCAGGCACCTTTTCTTTGAACTGTTTTGGAACCGAAGGCAACAGCTGTTTACGACCCCCCGTTCCTTTAGAAACAGCTTTTGCCATGTATTTAGGGAAAATCCAAATAAATGAGGTGTGCAACCATTTTGTCAGAGTGTGGTGAAGACTGTACATAGAGTACAGCCCAGACATTTCTCCTCAAATGAGCTAAATTGAATTCTGTCTCTGTTTAATTCCTCGCTTCTTGTCTGTCTAATAAATGTCATCAGTGTTTGAACCTGACAGTTATGATTTGTACATTTTAAGAATGTGCTTGTTTATTTGTAAACAGAGAAAACTGTCAGAATAATTGTATATAAGTTATCACACAACTTGTTTGTTTGCAATTCAAGTTGCCCTGTGGCCTGTGGTTACTATCCATGTGTGCTCACAAAGTTGTCTTTGATCTTATCAAGCAAAAGGCGGACAGCTTGTTATACTAACTACGTATAAGTTATCACACAACTCTTATGCTCAAAGGCCGTTGCTATAGTTATTATCAATTGTGCTAAAGTTGTACTTTTCTATCTGTGCAAAGACACAACTTGTGGCTTTGCCGAGGACGGACATCGAGTACCTCAGCGCGGACAGGACAGAGACAGGGCGAAATCACGAGTGTCAGGCACAATTCCATTCTGAATATTCATGTATTGTGTCTACAGGGGGCTGCTTGCAGCCTCAGTGATGTTAACTAAGGACCTCCCAAATAAATAGAAGAGCACATGGGACTGTACCTTAGAGCGTAGGGGGAAACTGTAACTGAGTCTACAGCCCAATACGTCTCTCTCCATGAGTACATTTCAACTCTGTCTCTGCATGATTCCTTCTTCTTGTCTTGTGTACAAAGTAATAGATGGATTAGTGTTTAAACCTGACACTTGTATATCTCCTCTGTGTGCGCGATGGAATGCACAGTAGAGGTGTCAGTTTCTCAGTTCTGGACAGCCACGGGAAGGGACCTATCAGGACCCAAAATCTATGAGCAGAGAGGGGGCAAACCTTACACCACTCCAAGCACCCTTTCTTTTAGCTGTTTATGAGGCAGCGACTTGTCCAGGGAGATAAGCACCAGCGCCCCCTGTGATCCCAAAGGGAATAGGTGGTAGGAAATGGATGGATGGATGGACTTATCCAGGGTGTACCCCGCCTACCGCCCGAATGCAGCTGAGATAGGCTCCAGCGATCCCCCTGTCTCTGTTTGATTCCTTGCTGCTCCTCCTGTTTAATAGACAGTTCGGTGTTTGAACCGGACAAAAACAATCCGAAGTTGTCGTTATCGTTAAGTTATCGTGCCTTGATTTTACCAGTCCGGCCCACTCGGGAGTAGATTTTTGTCCATGTGGCCCCCCTCCTGATCTAAAATGAGTTTGACACCTCTGATATAGACTTCCCATCCCTCCTACTCAGCGATTCCCGATTCTCATCATGCACGTGCTGAATTTTGTCCTCCTCCATTCCCACTTGTCCAAAAGTCCCATCACATTTGTCTACCTAATGTACACAAATGACTTTTTTTTTTCGGGGTGATTTTTCTCCCTTACGTAACGCCGCGAGCAAAAAAAAAAAAAAAAGCAGGGCGCTTTTCGCCCGGCGCCATGCAGAGGAGGAGGGGAGGCTGGGGGATGGAGAAAGCGAGAGAGGGAGGCCGGGGGGATGGAGAGAGAGAGAGAGAGAGAGAGGGAGGAAGGGAAGCGACGAGCAGAATTTCAACGAGGCGTACTTGATGACTGACTGGCGTCATGTCAGCCATTCTCTGACGGGCTGCTGCATGAAGCCACACCATCTGAACGAGAGTGTTGCAAGGAAGCCAAGGACGGGGTCTTCATCATGTCTTTTTGTTTTTGTTTTTGTTTTTGCATACCCTGACGTTACATTTTGTGCTCCTACACAATGAATCGCTCTTCTGAATATCCCCTCCTCAACTAATTTGGTACGAACGCCACAAAATCCGTGCCGTGTGGAGTGCATGCCGAGTTTCTTGGGAAAAAATATTTTTTTGCAAGGTTATAAAATCGGTTGGTGTGACGCCACCACAACTAGGGGAGGGGGTGTGATGATAACTATAGAATCAGCAACAGAGCTTGTCACGAGGGTCTGGATTATCATTACTATAATAAAGTAGAGCTGTACCAGTTATAATATTTATAAGAATTCGCATTAACCACAGTAAATTCCTCGCTTGTTTAATTTATCCATCTTCTTCCGCTTATCTGGGGTCTGGTCGCGGGGGCAGCAGCCTAAGCAGGGGAGCCCATACTTTCCTCTCCCCAGCCACTTCATCCCGGGGGATCCCCAGGCGTTCCCAGGCCAGCCGGGAGACATAGTCTTCCCAACGTGTCCTGGGTTTTCCCCGTGGCCTCCTACCGGTCGGACGTGCCCTAAACACCTCCCTAGGGAGGCGTTCTGGTGGCATCCTGACCAGATGCCCGAAGCACCTCATCTGGCTCCTCTCCATGTGGAGGAGCACCAGCTTTACTTTGAGCTCCCCACGGATGGCAGAGCTTCTCACCCTATCTCTAAGGGAGAGACCCGCCACCCAGCGGAGGAAACTCATTTCGGCCGCTTGTACCCGTGATCTTGTCCTTTCGGTCATAACCCAAAGCTCATGACCATAGGTGAGGATGGGAATGTAGATTGACCGGTAAATTGAGGGCTTCGCCTTCCGGCTCAGTTCCTTCTTCACCACAACGGATCGATACAGCGTCCGCATTACTGAAGACGACGCGCCGATCCGCTTGTCGATCTCACCATCCACTCTTCTCTCACTCGTGAACAAGACTCCAAGGTACATGAACTCTTCCACTTGGGGCAGGGTCTCCTCACCAACCCGGAGATTGAACTCTTCCCTTTTCCAGGCAAGAACTCGGACTTGGAGGTGCTGATTCTCATCCCGGTCGCTTCACACTCGGCTGCAAATCGGTCCAGTGAGAGCTGAAGATCCTGGACAGATGAAGCCATCAGGACCACATCATCTGCAAAAAGCAGAGACCTAATCGTGCGGCCACCAAACCGGAACCCCTCAACGCCCTGACTGCGCCTAGAAATTCTGTCCATAAAAGTTAGGAACAGAATGGGTGACAAAGGGGCAGCCTTGGCGGAGTCCAACCCTGACTGGAAACGGATCCGACTTACTGCCGGCAATGCGGACCAAGGTCTGACACTGATCGTACAGGGAGCGGACCACCACAATCTAACAGTCCGATACCTCATACTCTCTGAGCCCTCCCCACAGGACTTCCTGAGGGACACGGTCTAATGCCTTCTCCAAGACTGGTTGGGCAAACTCCTATGCACCCTCAAGGACTTGTGTACGGCTTCTATGAATACAATTTATGAGTTAGTCAAAGTCAAAGACTCAACTGAGTCTGCTAGACGTGTGAATCTTTGGGAAGCTAACGATTTAATCTGACTCCGATTCCTGAGGTGATGATGGATTTAGAACCGAATCTCGGTTCAATTTAAGAGCTGAATGACCCTGACTTAGTTCTTAACTTGTACTTGAGTCATATTACTCTGAAGTAACACTACTTATACTTCAGTACTCTGAGGAAACACTACTTTTACTTGAGTCATATCACTCTGAAGTAACACTACTTATACTTGAGAACTCTAAAGTAACACTACTTGCAATCGAGTCATATAACTCTGAAGTAACACTAGTAATTGAGTACTCTGAAGTAACACTGCTTGCACTTGAGTACTCTGAAGAAACACTACTTGTACATGATTACTCTGATGTAACACTACTTTTACTTGAGTCATATCACTCTGAAGTAACACTACATATACTTGAGTACTCTGAAGAAACACTACTTGTACATAAGTACTCTGAAGTAACACTACTTGTTCTTGATTCATATTACTCTGAAGTAACGCTATTTTTACTTGATTACTCTGAAGTAACACTACTTGTACTTGAGTACTCTGAGGAAACTACTTTTACTTGAGTCATATCACTCTGAAGTAACACTACTTATACTTGATTGCTCTGAAGTAACACTACTTGCACTTGAGTCATATCACTCTGAAGTAACACTACTTATACTTGAGTACGCTGAAGTAACACTACTTATACTTGAGTACGCTGAAGAAACACTACTTATACTTGAGTACTCTGAAGTAACACTACGTACACTTGAGTACTCTGAAGAAACACTACTTATACTTGAGTACTCTAAAAGAACACTACTTGTACATGAGTACTCTCAAGAAACACTACTTGTACATGAGTACTCTGAAGTAACACTACTTGTACTTGAGTACTCTGAAGTAACACTACTTGCACTTGAGTCATATTACTCTGAAGTAACACTACTTATACTTGAGTACTCTGTAGAAACACTACTTGTACATGATCACTCTGAGGTAACACTACTTTTACTTGAGTCATATCAATCTGAAGTGACACTACTTGCACATGAGTACTCTGAAGTAACACTACTTGTACTTGAGTCATATTACTCTGAAGTAACGCTATTTTTACTTGAGTACTCTGAAGTAACACTACTTGTACTTGAGTCATATTAATCTTGAAGTAACACTAGTTGTACTTGATTTACATTACTCTGAAGTAACAATACTTTTACTTGAGTACTCCGAAGTAACATTACTTGCACTTGAGTCATATTAATCTGAAGTAACAGTAGTTGTACATGAGTCCTTTGAAGTAACACTACTGTTATTACTTGTAACACTACTGGTACTTGAGTCATATTAATCTGAAGTAACCCTACTTGTACTCGAGTACTCTGAAGAAACACTACTTGTACATGAGTACTCTAAAGAAACACTACTTGTACATGAGTACTCTGAAGTAACACTACTTGTACATGAGTACTCTGAAGTAACACTACTTGCTTGTACATGAGTCATATCACTCTGAAGTAACACTACTTGTACATGAGTACTCTGAAGTAACACTACTTTTACTTGACTCATATCACTCTGAAGTAACACTACATATACTTGAGTACTCTGAAGAAACACTACTTGTACATAAGTACTCTGAAGTAACACTACTTGTACTTGAGTCATATTACTCTGAAGCAACGCTATTTTTACTTGAGTACTCTGAAGTAACACTACTTGTACTTGAGTACTCTGAGGAAACTACTTTTACTTGAGTCATATCACTCTGAAGTAACACTACTTATACTTGATTACTCTGAAGTAACATTACTTGCACTTGAGTCATATCACTCTGAAGTAACACTACTTGACTTGAGTACTCTGAAGTAACACTACTTGTACTCGAGTTATATTAATCTTGAAGTAACACTCGTTGTACTTGAGTACTTTGAAGTAACACAACTTGTACTTGATTCATACTACTCTGAAGTAAAAATACTTTTACTTGAGTACTCTGAAGTAACATTACTTGTACTTAAGTCATATTTCTCTGAAGTAACACTACTTGTACTTGAGTACTCTGAAGTAACACTACTTGCACTTGAGTCATATTACTCTGAAGTAACACTACTTATACTTGAGTACTCTGCAGAAACACTACTTTTACTTGAGTCATATCAATCTGAAGTGACACTACTTGCACATGAGTACTCTGAAGTAACACTACTTGTACTTGAGTCATATTACTCTGAAGTAACGCTATTTTTACTTGAGTACTCTGAAGTAACACTACTTGTACTTGAGTCATATTAATCTTGAAGTAACACTAGTTGTACTTGATTTATATTACTCTGAAGTAACAATACTTTTACTTGAGTACTCCGAAGTAACATTACTTGCACTTGAGTCATATTAATCTGAAGTAACAGTAGTTGTACATGAGTCCTTTGAAGTAACACTACTGTTATTACTTGTAACACTACTGGTACTTGAGTCATATTAATCTGAAGTAACCCTACTTGTACTCGAGTACTCTGAAGAAACACTACTTGTACTTAAGTCATATTTCTCTGAAGTAACACTATTTTACTTGAGTACTTTGAAATAACACTACTTGTACTTGAGTCATATTACTCTGAAGTAACACTACTTGTACTTGAGTAATATTAATCTGAAGTAACACTACTTGTACTTGAGTACTCTGAAGAAACATTACTTGTACTTGAGTGATATTAATCTGAAGTAACAGTAGTTGTACATGAGTCCTTTGAAGTAACACTACTGTTATTTCTGTTCTCTGAAGTAACACTACTTGTACTTGAGTCATATTAATCTGAAGTAACACTATTTGTACTTGGGTCAAATTACTCTGAAGTAATGCTATTTTAATACAGTACACTGAAGTAACACTAATTGTACTTGAGGCATATTACTCTGAAGTAACACTAGTTGTATTTGAGTACCCTGAAGTAACATTAATTGTACTTGAGTAATTACTTTGAAGTAACACTACTTTTACATGAGTACTCTGAAGTAACACTACTTGTACTTGAGTCATATTAGTCTGAAGTAACACGACATGTACTTGAGTAATATTACTCTGAAGTAACACTACTTGTACTTGAGTACTCTGAAGTAACACTAATTGTACTTGAGTCATAGTACTCACGTAACATTGCTTTTACAAGTGTACTGGAATCTGGGAGCCGGCGACTTCAGAGTTTCAACGGTGTTCACATTGCCAAAGTTTGTGGGCTGCCGCATAAATTCCTAAACTACTACATGGGACGGTGTTACAGGTAGGAAATGGATGGATGGACGGACAGTGTTACAGGTAGGAAATGTATGGATGGACGGACGGTGTTACAGGTAGGAAAATAGATGGATGGACAGTGTTACTGGTAGAACATGGATGGATGGGCGTGTTATGGTTAGAAAATGGATGGATGGACAGTGTTACAGGTAGAAAGTGGATGGATGGACAGTGTTACAGGTGAAAATGGATGGATGGATGGACGGTGTTACAGGTAACATGTGGATTGATGGACAGTGTTACAGTTGGAACATGGATAGATGGACAGTGTTACAGGTAGAACATGAATGGATAGACAGTGTTACATGTAGCACATGAATGGATGGACAGTGTTACAGTTAGAACATGGATGGATGGACAATGTTACAGGTACAAAATGGAGGGATGGACAGTGGAACAGGTAAGGCATGGATTGATTGACGGTGTTACAGGTACAACATGGATGATGGACAATGTTACAGGTAGGGAATGGATGGATGGATGGACAGTGTTACAGGTAGAAAATGGATGGATGGATGGACGGTGTTACAGGTAGAAAATGGATGGGTGGACAGTGTTACTGGTAGAACATGGATGGATGGGCGTGTTAAGGTTAGAAAATGGATGGATGGACAGTGTTACAGGTGGAAATGGATGGATGGACGGTGTTACAGGTAACATGTGGATGGATGGACAGTGTTACAGTTGGAACATGGATAGGTGGACAGTGTTACAGGTAGAACATGAATGGATGGACAGTGTTACATGTAGCACATGAATGGATGGACAGTGTTACAGTTAGAACATGGATGGATGGACAGTGTTACAGGTACAAAATGGAGGGATGGACAGTGGTACAGGTAGAGCATGGATGGATTGACGGTGTTACAGGTAGAACATGGATGATGGACGATGTTACAGGTAGGGAATGGATCAATCAATCAATCAATCAAAGTGTATTTATATAGCCCTTAATCACAAGTGTCTCAAAGGGTTGCACACGATATCAGATCCCACATCAGGGCAAGAAAAAACCCAACCCACTGGGATACAATGAGAAACCTTGGAGGGGACCCAATGGGACCCTCCCCTGGGCGACCGGTGCACTGGACGTCGAGTGGATCTAGTTAATAGTGTTAGAGTCACATGTTACTTACATTTACGGTCCTCTCCAAGGTTTTTCATAGTCATTCCCATCGACGTCCCACTAGGTTGTGAGCTCTTCCTTGCCCCTACGTGGGCGCTGAACCGCCGATGTCGTTGTTATATATATATATACATATATATATACATATATATATATATATATATATATATATATGTATATATATATATATATATCATCAATCAATCAATCAATGTTTACTTATATAGCCCTAAATCACTAGTGTCTCAAAGGGCTGCACAAACCACCACGACATCCTCGGTAGGCCCACATAAGGGCAAGGAAAACTCACACCCAGTGGGACGTCGGTGACAATAATGACTATGAGAACCTTAGAGAGGAGGAAAGCAATGGATGTCGAGCGGGTCTAACATGATACTGTGAAAGTTCAATCCACAATGGATCCAACACAGTCGCGAGAGTCCAGTCCAAAGCGGATCCAACACAGCAGCGAGAGTCCCGTTCACAGCGGAGCCAGCAGGAAACCATCCCAAGCGGAGGCGGATCAGCAGCGCAGAGATGTCCCCAGCCGATACACAGGCAAGCAGTACATGGCCACCGGATCGGACCGGACCCCCTCCACAGGGTAGAGTAGGACATAGAAGAAAAAGAAAAGAAACAGCAGATCAACTGGTCTAAAAAGGGAGTCTATTTAAAGGCTAGAGTATACAAATGAGTTTTAAGGTGAGGCTTAAATGCTTCTACTGAGGTGGCATCTCGAACTGTTACCGGGAGGGCATTCCAGAGTACTGGAGCCCGAACGGAAAACGCTCTATAGCCCGCAGACCAAATCACTAACAAGCCGGAGTCCTTTGAACGCAGATTTCTTGCCGGGACATATGGTACAATACAATACAATACAATGGATGGATGGACAGTGTTACAGGTAGAAAATGGATGATTTTACGTGTTACAGGTAGAACATGGATGAATGGACAGTGTTACAGGTAGAACATGGATGGATGGTCAGTGTTGCAGGTAGAGAATGGATGGATGGACAGTGTTACAGGTAGAAAATGTATGGATGGGCAGTGATGCAGGTAGAGCATGAATGGATGGACGGTGTTATAGTTAAAAAATTTATGGATTTTTTACAGGTAGAGAATGGATGCTTGGACAGTTTTAGAGATAAAAAAAATGGATGGAAGGACAGTGCTACAGGTAGAAAATGGATGGATGGACAGTGTAACTAGTAGAAAATGGATGGATGGATAGTGTTACAGGTAAAAATGGATGGATGGACAGTGCTACAGGTAGAAAATGGATGGGTGGACAGTGCTACAGTTAGAAAATGTATGGATGGACGGTGTTACAGGTAACCAGTGAAGCGGGTCATAGGATGGACATTGACCTTCCTGTCCAGCGAGTCTTGCGTCCCTGGTGGACCCGGTGGTGACGCCCTGTGATTGAAGGGCCTACTTTGTGTGTGGATTTATGAGCCCCCATTAGCGCTTTATTACAGTAAGTAGCAGTGAATAATAGTTTGTAATCAGGACATTGGGCTGCTGAGGAGAGTGTTTGGGTTGGCTCGTACATCATTGGACAAATACCAGCGCCGGGGACAATGAAGGATGGCCCTGGACTTGGTTAGAAACCAGTTTTGTCCCTAATTGTTTTATCCCCTGGACAACTGCGTCATGAAAAGTGGGGCGTGCCCACACACAAAAACACCTCCTCAAAGTTGTTCGAGTCGGCAGTTGCTGGAGACGTTACTTCTTAGCAAAGACCATTTGTCACAAAAGGAGGTCGAGTTAGGCCGCAATTATTTTCTAATGGCATTGATATAACAAACTAATAATAAACACTCAAATAAAACATTAAAATAAACACAAATATACAAACAGACCAATAATAAACACTCGAATAAAACACATAGAACACTAATAAAATAGACTAATAAAAAACACTCTGTAAAACACGAATGAAATACACTAATAAACATTTAAATAAATATATTAACATAAAACACTAATACACTCATCATAAACACTCAAATAAAACATTAATATAAACACTAATATGATACAGTGCTAATAAACAATCAAATGAAACACTCATAAAACACTAATAAAATAGAATAATAATGAACACTCATATAAAACACTGATATAGAACACTAATAATAAATACTTGAATAAAACATTATCATAAAACACTCATATAATACCCCGATAATAAACCATCAAATAAAACATGATTACAAATAACTAATATAGAACACTAATAAATACTCAACTAAAAACTCATAAAACACTAATATGAAAAGATAATAATAAACACTCAAATAAAACATTAATATAAACACTAATATAATACACTGATAATAAACACATTTGAATAAAACTCATAAAAGACTAATATAACAAACTAATAATAACAACTCAAATAAAACATTGATATAAACACTATTATAATTGACTAATAATAAAGACTTGAATAAAACACATAAAGCACACTAATAAAATACACTAAAAATAAACACTCATACAAAACACTAATGTAATACACTTATAGTAAACACTT
>NC_084631.1:31185832-31270832 GCF_033978795.1 Nerophis ophidion | reverse complement strand
AATGACTATGAGAAACATATATTTATATGGCGGCCCTCTAAAAGGGTGCTCTGGGCCCAACAATGGTTATGACATTATAATGGTTAAGAGGCACTGGAAGAGAGAACCAGCACGTTCCAACAATAACTCGTTGTCTATATTCTCGTTACCTCACATTCATGGTATTTCATCTTTTATTTACCCCTTTATCTTCATTTGTACATTGTGTTTAACTTTTTGAATCTATTATTTTGTATTGACCAGTTTTACCTTCTATTTCCTTCCTTTGACATTATTTTGCCTTATATTGACCTTCCTTAACCTTCTATTGACCTTATTTCACTTTGTATTTGTCATATCTGTTGATCATGTTTTTGTTTGACGCTCTTTGATCTATTTTATGGGGGTCTCTTTGATCTATTTTATGGGACTTTTTTCGATCTGTTCGGGAACCGAAGGCAATGCTCGTTGCGACCCACTTCCTTGAGGAAGCAGCTGTGGGAAGGAGGGGGGTGAAAATCAAATAAAGAACCATGACAAAGATCTTAGGGCAGAGCATGGTGCAAGAATGGTACAGATAGACTGAGTCCAAATTTAACTCTGTCTCTGTTTGATTCCTTGTCTTTTGTTTCGTTTAATAGATGTCATCAGTGTTTGAACCTGACAACCCATGTTCCTTCCTCGTCACAGTAAGTGTTTTCGTTTTAGTTGTTCATAGTTCAGCCATTGTGCAAGTTTTAGTTTATGTGCATAGTTTTTTGCCTTAGTGCAAGTTTTGTTTTCATGGTCAAGTTTTGAACCTATTGTTTTTTGTAATATTTTTGAGTTAAGATTAAAAATGTCCTTACCTTCACGCCTTGCCTGCTCCAACTTTCCTTTGCATTACAGGAAATCAAACCCTCAAAGTCCACGCCTTGACAGAAAACAAAAAACAATGGAGTAAAAAAACAGGAACTAATAGAGTCCAAAAACCCAACAGCAGATGGCCAAACAAAAACATGATCAACAGACATGACAGTATTTACTTTTTTATTTTCTATTTACCATGTTTTACCTTTTACTTAATTCGCTTACCTTCTATTCTGTTGAGATCCGCGTTTTGGATCCTCCACATTTTTATTTTCACTCTCCGTCTGATCCTTTTATTTCCTGTTTAAGTCGGTCACCATGGTAGCTTATCAGTTTCACCTGTTTCTCACGGCCCTGCACACCTGTCCTCACTAATCACCTGCCTTATATAAGCCTGCATCTTTTGTTGTTTAGTCTGGGATCCAAATTTGTTCATACACAACGGTACGTCTGCTTTGCGCTTTTGCTTACATGCAAATTTTTGTATCATTCTCGCGAGCTCTCACGCCGCGCAATTTTATTCAATCTTAGCTCTCATGCTAAGTGTTTTGTTTTCCCCTTTGTGTGCCTATGTGCCAGTTTAGTTTACTATTTGTTTATCCTAGCTTTCATGCTAGCGTCTTTTGTTTGCCTTTTCTTAGCTCCAGTATTTTTGTTCCCCGGCACCTTTTGTTAAATAAATCATAAGTTCATACCTTTTGCTGTGTTCAATTTTCGACGCGTCTTCGAGGGAATCGAACCCGCCGGCATCACAATGCCGAACAGGCGTAACAGTTTCCACCTTCTTTGACTTTATTTTTTACCTTTTACCTTCTACAGTATTTACCTTATTTTACATTCAAGTTACTTTCATTTACATTTTTATTTGGCCCCACCACGGACTGGACTCCCACATTATTAACTGTATTCATTGCACGGGTCCCCACATCTGCGGAGGCTTCCAAGGTTTCTTATTCCCATTGGGTTAAGTTTTTTCTTTGGCCTAAAGTGGGATGTCATTGTGGCTTGTGCAACCCTTTGAGACATTGTTGATTAAGGGCTATATAAGTCAACTTTGATTGATTGATTGATATTTACTTTGGTTTATCTTTTATTTACCATTTTACCTTATATTTTGTTTTGTATCTACCCCTTTTAACTACTATTTACGTAATTTTACCTTCTGTTTACCTTGTTTTACCTCATATTTACATTCTTAGTAAATGTTTACCTTATCTTTAACCTTTTATTTACCTTCTTTTTTTTACCTTATTTGATGTTCTATTTACCACTTTGCTTGTTTTGCCTTCTTTCATTTACATATAAAACAATCAATCCAAGCAACAAATTAAAAATTGAAGCTTTTTTTCCCGGTTAAATGAATAAAATTAATTAATCTCAGCGACCCTGCAGGCAACTATACACACCCACGGACAAACGATTCCATGTGCTCCGTGCGCATGACGGAAAACGATAAATGAACACACGTGTGTCAAATCTAAAGTCACTTACCGATTTATCACGTTTTCTTTTTTGCGACCAATAGCGTCTAAGTGGACAATAAAGCACGGCAACACACACAAGTGCCTTTTCCAATACACCTTGAAGTCAAAATCAATGTGGAAACCACACACATGTTCCATGCTGATGGCAAGGGCAACACACTTTCACTCAATGGCCGGAAATACGAGTTACGAATTAGAAAAATATTTACACCAAAGCCATGGAGATGGTATCAGTAGAAAAAAAACTGCATTTAGGTCAGGGAATAACTAGTCATATATTGGAATACGGGATCCATCCATCCATCTTCTTCCGCTTATCCGAGGTCGGGTCACGGGGGCAGCAGCCTAAGCAGGGAAGCCAATACTTTCCTCTCCCCAGCCACTTCGTCCAGCTCTTCCCCGTGGATCCCGAGGCGTTCCCAGGCCAGCTGGGAGACATAGTCTTCCCAACGTATCCTGGGTCTTCCCCGTGGCCTCCTGCCGGTTGGATGTGCCCCTAATAAACCACTCTAGGGAGGCATTCGAGTGGCATCCTGACCAGATGCCCGAACCACCTCATCTGGCTACTCTCCATGTGGAAACTCATTTGGGCCGCTTGTACCCGTGATCTTGTCCTTTCGGTCATAACCCAAAGCTCATGACCATAGGTGAGGATGGAAACGTAGATCGACCGGTAAAATGAGAGCTTTGCCTTCCGGCTCAGCTCCTTCTTCAACACAACAGATCGATACAGTGTTCACTTTACTGAAGACGCGGCACCGATCTCCCGATCCACTCTTCCCTCACTCGTGAACAAGACTCCGAGGTACAGTGGGGCAAAAAAAGTATTTAGTCAGCCACCGATTGTGCAAGTTCCCCCACTTAAAATGATGACAGAGGTCTGTAATTTTCATCATAGGTACACTTCAACTGACAGAATGTGAAAAAAAATGTCTTGAGAATTTATTAGTAAATTATGGTGGAAAATAAGTATTTGGTCACTTCAAACAAGGAATATCTCTGGCTCTCACAGACCTGTAACTTCTTCTTTAAGAAGCTCTTCTGTCCTCCACTCGTTACCTGTATTAATGGCACCTGTTTGAACTCGTTATATGTATAAAAGACACCTGTCCACAGCCTCAAACAGTCAGACTCCAAACTCAACTATGGCCCAGACCAAAGAACTGTTCAAGGACACCAGGAAAATAATTGTAGACTCGCACCAGACTGGGAAGAGTGCATCTACAATGGGCAAGCAGCTTGGTGTGAAAAAAAATCAAATGTTGGAGCAATTATCCACTGATAATCTCCCTCGATCTGGGGCTCCACGCAAGATCTCATCCCGTGGGGTCAAAATGATCATGACAACAGTGAGCAACAATCCCAGAACCCCACGGGGGGACCTGGTGAATGACCTGCAGAGAGCTGGGACCAAAGTAACAAAGTAACAGACGCCAGCGGTGTGATCGGAAACGCGGATGTCGAGCGGGGCTAAAAACAAAGCAGAAGGCTAATCCCCACAGTACACCACTTCCCTCCACCCTGAAGACGGATTTAGATGGAAAGTGCGAGACTACTGGTCTGGGTAAGGAGTCTGTTAAATTAGAACAAGTTTTTTCTGCTTTGAGTGTTTCAGAGTTGGACATGTGTTTTACTGAGGTGGCTAACTATGATGCGTGCAGTTTATCAAAGCAACAAACAAACAATCGGAAAATCCCCGTTACTGAGGAGGCTAACTATGATGCGTGCAGTTTATCAAAGCAACAAACAAACAATCGGAACATCCCCGTTACTGAGGTGGCTAACCATGATGCGTGCAGTTTATCAAAGCAACAATCAAACAATCGGAACATTCCCGTCGTATCAATTCCTAGATATGGTCGTAATTATACTGTATGCACTGGGCATAATAAACACAACATTATTAATATTGCTACTACGGATAATTTGATCAAAAATTCCCTAAAACAGCCCACTACCTATAATGTAGGTTTTTTAAACATAAGATCATTGTCTCCCAAAACGTTGTTAGTTAATGATATTATCAGAGACAACAATCTTAACGTCATCGGTCTCAGCGAAACCTGGCTTAAACCAAACGACTTTTTTGCGCTAAATGAGGCATGTCCTCCTAACTTTACACATGCGCATATTGCCCGTCCGCTTAAAAGGGGTGGGGGGGTCGCACTAATATACAACGAAAACTTTAACCTTAGTCCTAACATAAATAATAAATATAAATCGTTTGAGGTGCTTACTATGAGGTCTGTCACACCGCTGCCTCTACACCTGGCTGTTATCTACCGCCCCCCAGGGCCCTGTTCGGACTTTATCAATGAATTCTCAGAGTTCGTTGCTGATCTAGTGACACACGCCGATAATATAATCATAATGGGGGACTTTAATATCCACATGAATACCCCATCGGACCCACCGTGCGTAGCGCTCCAGACTATAATTGATAGCTGTGGTCTCACACAAATAATAAATGAACCCACGCATCGCAACGGTAATACGATAGACCTAGTGCTTGTCAAGGGGATCACCGCTTCCAAAGTTACGATACTCCCGTATACTAAAGTATTGTCCGATCATTACCTTATAAAATTCGAGGTTCAGACGCATGTTCGTCAAACTAATAATAATAATAACTGCTATAGCAGCCGCAACATTAATACGGCCACAACGACAACTCTTGCTGACCTACTGCCCTCGGTAATGGCACCATTCCCAAAGTATGTGGGCTCTATTGATAACCTCACTAACAATTTTAACGACGCCCTGCGCGAAACCATTGATAACATAGCACCGCTAAAGTTAAAAAAGGCTCCAAAAAAGCGCACCCCGTGGTTTACAGAAGAAACTAGAGCTCAGAAATTATTATGCAGAAAGCTGGAACGCAAATGGCGCACGACTAAACTTGAGGTGCACCATCAAGCATTTAGTGATGGTTTAATAACTTATAAACGCATGCTTACCTTAGCTAAAGCTAATTATTACTCAAATCTCATCCACCGTAATAAAAACGATCCTAAATTTTTGTTTAGTACGGTAGCATCGCTAACCCAACAAGGGACTCCTTCCAGTAGCTCCACCCACTCAGCTGATGACTTTATGCAATTCTTTAGTAAGAAAATTGAAGTCATTAGAAAGGAGATTAAAGACAATGCGTCCCAGCTACAACGGGGTTCTATTAACACTGACACGATTGTATATACGGCGGATACTGCCCTCCAAAATAGTTTCTCTCGTTTTGAGGAAATAACATTAGAGGAATTGTTACAACGTGTAAATGGAATAAAACAAACAACATGTTTACTTGACCCTCTTCCTGGGAAACTGATCAAGGAGCTCTTTGTATTATTAGGTCCATCAGTGCTAAATATTATAAACTTATCACTTTCCTCGGGCACTGTTCCCCTAGCATTCAAAAAAGCGGTTATTCATCCTCTCCTTAAAAGACCTAACCTCGATCCTGACCTCATGGTAAACTACCGACCGGTGTCTCACCTTCCCTTCATTTCAAAAATCCTCGAAAAAATTGTTGCGGAGCAGTTAAATGAACACTTAGCGTCTAACAATCTATGTGAAACCTTTCAATCCGGTTTCAGGGCAAATCACTCCACGGAGACAGCCCTCGCAAAAATGACTAATGATCTATTGCTAACGATGGATTCTGATGCGTCATCTATGTTGCTGCTCCTCGATCTTAGCGCTGCTTTCGATACCGTCGATCATAATATTTTATTAGAACGTATCAAAACACGAATCGGTATGTCAGACTTAGCCCTGTCTTGGTTTAACTCTTATCTTACTGATAGGATGCAGTGTGTCTCCCATAACAATGTGACCTCGGACTACGTCAAGGTAACGTGTGGAGTTCCCCAGGGTTCGGTCCTTGGCCCTGCACTCTTCAGCATCTACATGCTGCCGCTAGGTGACATCATACGCAAATACGGTGTTAGCTTTCACTGTTATGCTGATGACACCCAACTCTACATGCCCCTAAAGCTGACCAACACGCCGGATTGTAGTCAGCTGGAGGCGTGTCTTAATGAAATTAAACAATGGATGTCCGCTAACTTTTTGCAACTCAACGCCAAAAAAACGGAAATGCTGATTATCGGTCCTGCTAGACACCGAACTCTATTTAATAATACAACTCTAACATTTGACAACCAAACAATTAAACAAGGCGACACGGTAAAGAATCTGGGTATTATCTTCGACCCAACTCTCTCCTTTGAGGCACACATTAAAAGCGTTACTAAAACGGCCTCCTTTCATCTCCGTAATATCGCTAAAATTCGCTCCATTCTGTCCACTAAAGACGCTGAGATCATTATCCATGCGTTTGTTACGTCTCGCCTCGACTACTGTAACGTATTATTTTCGGGTCTCCCCATGTCTAGCATTAAAAGATTACAGTTGGTACAAAATGCGGCTGCTAGACTTTTGACAAGAACAAGAAAGTTTGATCACATTACGCCTGTACTGGCTCACCTGCACTGGCTTCCTGTGCACTTAAGATGTGACTTTAAGGTTTTACTACTTACGTATAAAATACTACACGGTCTAGCTCCATCCTATCTTGCCGATTGTATTGTACCATATGTCCCGGCAAGAAATCTGCGTTCAAAGTACTCCGGCTTATTAGTGATTCCCAAAGCCCAAAAAAAGTCTGCGGGCTATAGAGCGTTTTCCGTTCGGGCTCCAGTACTCTGGAATGCCCTCCCGGTAACAGTTCGAGATGCCACCTCAGTAGAAGCATTTAAGTCTCACCTTAAAACTCATTTGTATACTGTAGCCTTTAAATAGACTCCCTTTTTAGACCAGTTGGTCTGCTGTTTCTTTTCTTTTTCTTCTATGTCCCACTCTCCCTTGTGGAGGAGGTCCGGTCCGATCCGGTGGCCATGTACTGCTTGCCTGTGTATCGGCTGGGGACATCTCTGCGCTGCTGATCCGCCTCCGCTTGGGATGGTTTCCTGGTGGCTCCGCTGTGAACGGGACTCTCTCTGCTGAGTTGGACCCGCTTTGGACTGGACTCTTGCGACTGTGTTGGATCCATTGTGGATTGAACTTTCACAGTATCATGTTAGACCCGCTCGACATCCATTGCTTTCCTCCTCTCTAAGGTTCTCATAGTCATTATTGTCACCGACGTCCCACTGGGTGTGAGTTTTCCTTGCCCTTATGTGGGCCTACCGAGGATGTCGTGGTGGTTTGTGCAGCCCTTTGAGACACTAGTGATTTAGGGCTATATAAGTAAACATTGATTGATTGATTGATTGAAAGCTTACAATTAGTAACACACTACGCCGACAGGGAATCAAATCCTGCAGTGCCAGACGTGTCCCCCTGCTTAAGCCAGTGCATGTCCAGGCCCGTCTGAAGTTTGCCAGAGAGCACATGGATGATACAGCAGAGGATTGGGAGAATGTCATGTGGTCAGATGAAACGAAAATAGAACTTTTTGGTATAAACTCAACTTGTCGTATTTGGAGGAAGAAGAATACTGAGTTGTATTCCAATAACACCATACCTACTGTGAAGCATGGGGGTGGAAACATCATGCTTTGGGACTATTTTTCTGCTAAGGGGACAAGACAATTGATCCATGTTAAGAAAAGAATGAATGGGGCCATGTATCGTGAGATTTTGAACCAAAACCTCCTTCCATCAGTGAGAGCTTTGAATGGTTGACCAAATACTTATTTTCCACCATAATTTAAAAAATAAATTATTTAAAATTCCTACAATGTGAATTCCTGGATTTTTTTTTCACATTCTGTCTTTCGCAGTTGAAGTGTACCTATGATGAAAATTACAGACCTCTGTCATCATTTTAAGTGGGAGAACTTGCACAATCGGTGGCTGACTAAATACTTTTTTTGCCCCACTGTACTTGAACTCCTCGACTTGGGGCAGGGTCTCCACCCCAACTGGGAGATGGCACTCTCCGGGTTGGGGTGGAGAACTCTCCATGGAATCGGACTTGGAGGTGCTGATTCTCACTCTCAACAACGGGCTTTCACATTTTCTTGTAATTAGACCATATTTTCGGTAAATCAGATGGAATCTTTACCTACTCAGTGGGCTAGTGGTTAGAGCAGTGGTTCTTAACCAGGGTTCCATCGAACCCTAGGGGTTCGGTGAGTCTGCCTCAGGGGTTCGGCGAACCTCTGCGGCGGAGGTCAATTTAAACCCGACTCATTGTGTAAATAAAAACTTCTCCCTATTGGCGTATTATGGACTACCCCAAACAATGTTCCCTCTAATTTTCCATCTGATTTGCAGGTGTATAACTTATTGTGAGTTCATGCGCTTTGTTGGATTTGTTCTTTGAACAAGGTGATGTTCATGCACGGTTCATTTTATGCACAAGTAAAAAAAACCTATAACTATGTCTTGAATTTTTATTTTTCACTAAAGAAGGGTTCGCATATGAAACTGGTGGGGTTCGGTAACTCCAACAAGGTTAAGAACCACTGGGTTAAAGTAGTGGTCCCCAACCACCGGGCCGCAGCCCGATTGGTACCGGGCCGCAGAAGAATTTTTTATAAAAAAAAAAAATAAATAAAAATAAATATATATATATACATATTTTTATTTTTATTAAATCAACATAAAAAACACAATATAGACTTACAATTAGTGCACCAACCACAAAAACCTCCCTTTTTCATGACAAAAACGTCCCTTTTTCATGACAAAGAAGAAAAAAAAAAAAGAAAAAAAAAGGACCTCCCCCCCACCGGGCCGCGGGACAAATAATTAAGCGTTGACCGGTTCGTGGATACAAAAAGGTTGGGGACCACTGGATTAAAGTGTCCACCCTGAGATCGGTAGGTTGTGAGTTAAAACCCAGAGCCCAGTCGTACTAAAGACTATAAAAACGGTACCCATTACCTCCCTGCTTGGTATCAGCATCAGGGATTGGAATTCGGGGTTAAACCACCAAAAATGATTCCCTGGGCGTGGCCACCACTGCTGCTCACCTCACCTCCCAGGGGGTGAACAAGGGGATGGGTCGAATGCAGAGGAATAATTTCGCCGCACAATCAATGGTACTTTAACTTTAACCTATTTATGTTACCATTAGTGTCTATATTGTCCACAATTACTTATGACAGAATATAAAATACAAATATCCATCCATCCATCTTCTTCCGCTTATCCGAGGTCGGGTCGCGGGGGCAACAGCCTAAACAGGGAAACCCAGACTTCCCTCTCCCCAGCCACTTCGTCTAGCTCTTCCCGGGGGATCCCGAGGCGTTCCCAGGCCAGTCGGGAGACATAGTCTTCCCAACGTGCCCTGGGTCTTCCCCGTGGCCTCCTACCAGTTGGACGTGCCCTAAACACCTCCCTAGGGAGGCGTTCGGGTGGCAACCTGACCAGATGCCCGAAGCACCTCATCTGGCTCCTCTCCATGTGGAGGAGCAGCGGCTTTACTTTGAGTTCCTCCCGGATGGCAGAGCTTCTCACCCTATCTCTAAGGGAGAGCCCCGCCACACGGTGGAGGAAACTCATTTCGGCCGCTTGTACCCGTGATCTTATCCTTTCGGTCATGACCCAGAACTCATGACCATAGGTGAGGATAGGAACGTAGATCGACCGGTAAATTGAGAGCTTTTCCTTCCGGCTCAGCTCCTTCTTCACCACAACGGATCGATACAACGTCCGCATTACTGAAGACGCCGCACCGATCCGCCTGTCGATCTCACGATCCACTCTTCCCTCACTCGTGAACAAGACTCCTAGGTACTTGAACTCCTCCACTTGGGGCAGGGTCTCCTCCCCAACCCGGAGATGGCACTCCACCCTTTTCCGGGCGAGAACCATGGACTCGGACTAGGAGGTGCTGATTCTCATTCCGGTCGCTTCACACTCGGCTGCAAACTGATCCAGTGAGAGCTGAAGATCCTGGACAGAGGAAGCTATCAGGACCACATCATCTGCAAAAAGCAGAGACCTAATCCCGTGGCCACCAAACCGGAACCCCTCAACGCCTTGACTGCGCCTAGAAATTCTGTCCATAAAAGTTATGAACAGAATCGGTGACAAAGGACAGCCTTGGCGGAGTCCAACCCTCACTGGAAACGTGTTCGACTTACTGCCGGCAATGCGGACCAAGCTCTGGCACTGATCATACAGGGAGGGGACCGCCACAATAAGACAGTCCGATACCCCATACTCTCCGAGAACTCCCCACAGGACTTCCCGAGGGACACGGTCGAATGCCTTCTCCAAATCCACAAAGCACATGTAAACTGGTTGGGCAAACACCCATGCACCCTCAAGAACCCTGCCGAGAGTATAGAGCTAATTCATTATGATGTGTTATTAATCAATCAAATTAATCTTATTTTAAACCCCAGTTAATGAAATGCTGAGAAAAATTATGCAAGGAATAAAAGTTTAAACCTGGTTTTCAGGACATAAGCCATCAATCTTGTATTTGACAAATACTGGCAAACATCAAACCAGATAAGTCATTTATTTAATTTCAGGACTGCTCCTTTAATTAACTAATTCTTCCAGCGTGTATGCTCAGCATTAAACCTGGAACCTGAATTTTAATCTAAATGTATGCCAAAAACCACAATTGTGTGACAAATTGGCAAAATGCCTTTGGAAATATGTAACCCCTTCAATCTTCCCCAGGACGAGAAGTGCAGATAAACAGGCATTGATGTGAGATTCTCCACGTTCGGCCAGAATTAAAAAGCATGACATTGCATTAATAAAAAGGTATTTTTCTTTTCTTTTTTTTTTTTTAAACAGGCTCGGCTCCATCAAACGGGCTCATAATTGCGCGTGGACAAGAGATATTGATCAGGATCCCAGCTGTGGGAGCACATTTCCAACTCTGCTTTTCTGGCTCGGACAACAAATCGATATCATCAAGCTTTTTTTATTTTTTGTGACTGCCTGATATGCGCGATCGCTCAAGCGTCTGATTTTCATTAAAAACAACAAAAAAACACAAGCAAAAACAAAAAAAAGAACTCGATTAGAGGCGATAACGTTGCACTTGTTACAGTCACAGCCAAAAGAGCGGTGGCTGGAACTCATTATCATAATGTTTGCCTTTTGGGAACAGAGTGGTGCTCTCTGAAGGATGCCTCAGGGAACAAAAAAACATTGATTAAAAGAAAAAACTAATAATCAAATAAACCTTCAGTGTTATGCGGAGGGATAATTGGAAGTCATCCCCCGCAGGCTTGCCAATGCTGAGAACTCGGTCCTGGTCCACAATGCTCCACTAGTCATCTCTGACCAACTCCACATTTAAAGGCCTACTGAAACACAATACTACTAGTCTGATAGTTTATATATCAACGATGAAATATTAACATTGCAACACATGCCAATACGGCCTTTTTAGTTTACTAAATTGCAATTTTAAATTTCCCGGGACTTTTTATTTGAAAATTTCGTGTAATGATGACGTGTACGCGTGACGTCACGGGGTGTTATCAATATGAGCGCTGCACACACACACACAGCTAAAAGTCGTCTGCTTTAACGGCATAATTACACAGTATTTTGGACATCTGTGTTGCGGAATCTTTTGCAATTTGTTCAATTCATATTGGAGAAGTCAAAGTAGAAAGACGGAGTTGGGAAGCTTTAGCCTTTAGCCACACAAACACATGGTGATTCCTTGTTTAAAATTCACGCAGGTGAAACTTTAATATGGATCACAGCGGACATGGATCCCGACTACAAGTCAACCAGCAGGTTTCGGTGAGAAAATTGTGGTTAAAAAGTCGCCTCTTACCGATATCAGCTGAGCTAGTGCTGTCCATAGCTGCCGTTGACTTCCCCGAGACACTGCGCGTCAACACCCGGCCGTGGACGTACATTTCCGACTATCAGGTACTGTTAAACTCACTAAAACATGGCCCGACGTGTAATTTCTCTTGGCCCTTGAGGCAATATCAAATTAACATTAGAGCTGGCCCGCCGATATAACACCGCATTCACCGCTAATACTCTTACTTGCCAACCCTCCCAATTTTCCCGGGAGACTCCCGGAGTTCAGTGTCCCTCCCGAATTTCATCCCGGGCAACAATATTGCGGGTGGGCCTTAAAGGCACTGCCTTTGGCGTTCTTTACAACCTGTCGCCATGTCCGCTTTTCCTTCATACAAACAGTATGCCGGCCCAGTCACATAATATATGCGGCTTTTACACACACACACAAGTGAATGGAAGGCATACTTGGTCGTCAGCCATACAGGTCACACTGAGGGTGGCCGTATAAACCACTTTAACACTGTTACAAATATGCGCCACCCTAGAGGTAAACTATTGGTTTTGTTCATGATCAATAGCGCTTTTTCTATTGGTATTTGTATTGGTCGAGTTTTAGTGTCATTGTCATTACTATATTATTTATTTCCCTAATTGCTTATTTGCTATCACTTTTACGATCATATTTGTACATATTGTATGTGCTGGTGTTGTTCTACTGTTGTTGTTGTTATTGTTGTATTTGCTGTTGTGGGTTTTGTCTCTCTGTCTAATCCCCCCCTTATCCCCACAATTTCCCCCTCTGTCTTCCTTTTTTTCTCCTTCTATCCCCTCCTGCTCCGGCCCGGCTTCACCGAATGATGATATAAATACATTTAATAAAGTCAAATTCAATTAAGGCAACAAGAGAAGTATCATACACTTCTCTTTTGTAAAGTAAATCTGAACAGCCGATATGGGCATCTACATCAACTATTTGATTTGCCTGAGAAGCTGGACAGGACAAAAAAAATAAAAAATAAAAATACATATATATATATATATGCGCCACCATGTGAACCCACACCAAACAAGAATGACACATTTTGGGAGAACATCCGCACCGTAACACAACATAAACACAACAGAACAAATACCCACAACCCCTTGCAGCCCTAACTCTTCCGGAACGCTACAATATACACCCCCCGCTATAACCAAACACCGTCCACCTCAACCCCGCCGCCGAAAAGAGGCATTCCATTTTTATTTAAAATTGTATTTGATATGTCATTGATATTTTTTAATTATTATTATTATTTGAAACTCGATTTCGCAGGTCACTATAAAGTTTTATACTGTAAGCTTTGCTTGTTCAAGATTCAATGCAAAACTTGTTTGGGTCCCTATTAAAGGGTTAATTTGTTCAACCTCGGCCCGCTGCTTTGTTCGGTTTAAAATTTTGGCCCACTCTGTATTTGACTTTGACACCCCTGCACTAAAACACTAGCAACACAATAGAAAGATAAGGGGTTTCCCAGAATTATCCTAGAAATTGTGTCTAAAAACATATGCATCCGTCTCAATGCAAAGAGATTGCAATCTTTTTTTTTTTTTTTAAACTTGTTTTATTTTTTTATTTTTTTTTCTAGTCCATCGCTATCAATATCCTCAAACACAAATCTTTCATCCTCGCTCAAATTGATGGGGAAATTGTTGTTTTCTCGGTCTGAATAGCTGTTTTTGTTGGAGGCTCCCTTTAAAAACAATGTGAATATACGAGGAGCCATCAACATGTGACGTCATCGTATGCGACTTCCGGTAAAGGCAGGGCTTTTCTCCAGTTGCGAACTTTATCGTGGATGTTCTCTACTAAATCCTTTCAGCAAAAATATGGCAATATCGCGAAATGATCAAGTATGACGCATAGAATGGACCTACTATCCCCGTTTAAATAAGAAAATCTCATTTCAGTGGACCTTTAAAGAGGAACTACATTTTTTTGGAATTGTTTTTTTGTTTGTTTTTTTGCATTCCGACATTTTGCTAGCAAACAATATATTCTACCTATAAATCACTTTAAAAATGCATTCAGAAACCATCAACAACAGCATTATTCAATTAGAGGCCTACTGAAACCCACTACTACCCACCACGCAGTCTGATAGTTTATACATCAATGATGAAATATTAACATTGCAACACATGCCAATATGGCCTTTTTAGTTTACTAAATTACAATTTTAAATTTCCCGCGGAGTTTCCTGTTGAAAACGCGTGTTTGTGATGTTATTGGTTGGAGGGGACATTTTAGCCCAGCCCCACTTACGGCTAAAAGTTGTCTATTTCATTGCGCAATTATACAGTATTTTGGACATCTGTGTTGCTGAATCTTTTGCAGTTTGTTCAATTAATAATGGAGACGTCAAAGAAGAATGCTGTTGGTGGAAAGCGGTGGATTGTAGCTGCCTTTAGCACCGAAAAACAGCCGGTGTTTCTTTGTTTGTTGTGAAGCTTTAAGCGAACATGTTTCTCTACGTCAACCAGCAAGTTTTTGGATGGGGGAAAATGTGGTATTAAGTCGGCTCTTACCGGAGACTTGAGTGGATTATACGACCTCATCCTGCAGCTCAAAAAGGCAGCTGTGATCTTGGCTCCTCAGCTTCTCTCAGAGAGACACTGGCGTTTATCGCAGCCATCCGACTTTCAGGTATGACTTTATAATCTCACTAAAACACTATTAACACAATAAGCAGATAAGGGATTTTCCAGAATTATCCTATTAAATGTGTCTAATTACATCTGAAACGCTCCAACTGCCACCGCCTGGAGCCGTCGCCTTTTCTTTTTTTTTTTTTTTAGTGCTTCACCGTAACTTTCCTCATCCACAAATCTTTCATCCTCGCTCAAATTAATTGGGAAATCGTCGCTTTCTCGGTCCGAATTGCTCTTACTGCTGGTGGCTCACATTATAAACAATGTGAGGAGCCCTCACATTGTTGACGGCACGTGCACATCGTCTGCTACTTCCGGTACAGGCAAGGATTTTTTATTAGCGACCAAAAGTTGCAAACTTTAACGTCGATGTTCTTTACTAAATCCTTTCAGCAAAAATATGGCAATATCGCAAAATGATCAAGTATGACACATAGAATGGACCTCCTATTCCCGTTTGAATAAGAAAATCTCATTTCAGTAGGCCTTTAATACTTGCAAATGAGACGAAGAAATGTAAGAAAACGAAATATAACAATATATATTAAGTACAATACTGACAGTACGAACACTTTGCAGGACTCAAAAAAATACACGACTGGCAAAGACCAGTTCCGGACTACGGCAGCACACCAAATGTCTTGAGAATTGCAACTGCATGCAAGGTTGACTGCAGGATACTTGCAAATGAGAGGAAAACAAGATACAATAACATGTATTAAGTACAATATTGACAATACGAACACTTTGCATGACTCAACAAAATACACGACTGGCAAAGACTAAAGCGACGCATTTAATGTCTTGAGAATTGCAACTGCATGCAAGGTTGACTATATAATACTTGTAAATGAGACACAGAGATGTAAGAAAGCGAGATCAAACAAAATGTATTAAGTGCAATACTTACAGTATGAACACTTTGCAGGACTCAAAAAAATAAAACTACTGGCAAACACCAGTTCCGGAATACGGCAACACATTTAATGTCTTGAGAATTGCAACTGCATGGAAGGTTGACTGTATAACACTTGCAAATGAGATCCAGAAATGTAAGAAAACGAGATAGAACATGCATTAAGTACAATAGTTACAGTACGAACACTTTGCAGGACTCAACAAAATACATGACTGGCAAAGACTACAGCGACACATTGAGTGTCTTGAGAATTGCAACTGCATGCAATGTTGACTATATAATACTTGCAAATGAGATACAGAAATGTAAGAAAACGAGATCAAACAAAATGTATTAAGTACAATACTTACAGTATGAACACTTTGCAGGACTCAACAAAATAAAACTACTGGAAAACACCAGTTCCGGAATACGGCAACACATTTAATGTCTTGAGAATTGCAACTGCATGCAAGTTTGACTATATAATACTTGCAAATGAGACAGAATTGTAAGAAAACAAGATCAAACAACATGTATTAAGTACAATACTTACAGTATGCACACTTTGTAGAACTCAACAAAATAAACTACTGGCAAACACCAGTTCCGGACTAAGGCAACACATTTAATGTCTTGAGAATTCCAACTGCATGAAAGGTTGACTATATAATATTTGCAAATGAGACAAAGGAATGGAAGAAAACGAGAATGAACATCATGTATTAAGTACAATAATTACAGTATGAACACTTTGCAGAACTCAACAAAATACAGGACGGGACTACGGCATGCATTTAATGTCTTGAGAATTGCAACTGCATGCAAGGTTGACTATATAATACCTGCAAATGAGATGAAGAAATGTGAGAAAACAAACTAGAACAACATGTATTAAGGAGGATACTTACAGTACGAACACTTAGAAGGACTCAACAAAATACACGACTGGCAACGACCGGTTCCGGACTACAGCGACGCATCTAATGTCTTGAGAAATGCAACTGCATGCAAGGTTGACTATATAATACTTGCAAATGAGACGAAGAAATTTAAGAAAACGAGATAGTGCAATATGTATTAAGTGCAATACTTACGGTATGAACACTTTGCAAGACTCAACAAAAGAAACTACTGGCAAAGACCAGTTCTGGACTACAGCAACATATCTAATGTCTTGAGAATTGCAACTGCATGCTGGGTTGACGATAGGATACTTGCAAATGATATGCAGAAATGTAAGAAAATGAGATAGAACATGTATTTAGTACTATAGTTACAGTACAAACATTTCGCAGGACTCAACAAAATACATGACTGGCAAAGACTACAGCGACGCATCTAATGTCTTGAAAATTGCAACTGCATGCAAGATTGACTATAGAATACATGCAAATGAGACACAGAAATGTAAGAAATCGAGATCAAACAACATGTAATAAGTACAATAGTTACAGTATGAACACTTTGCAGGACTCAACAAAATACATGACTGGCAAAGACTACAGCAACGCATCTAATGTCTTGAGAATTGCAACTGCATGCAAGATTGATTATGTAATACATAGACAATGAGACACAGAAATGTAAGAAAACGAGATCAAACAACATGTATTAAGTACAATACTTACAGTATAAACACTTTGCAGAACTCTACAAAATAAAACTACTGGCAAACACCAGTTCCGGAATACGGCAACACATTTAATGTCTTGAGAATTGCAACTGCATGCAAGTTTGACTATATAATATTTGCAAATGAAACAAAGAAATTTATAAAAACGAGATAGAACAACATGTATTAAATACAATACTTACAGTACAAACCCTTTGCAGGACTCAACAAAATACACGGCTGGCAAAAAAAGTTCCGGACTACGGCAACATATCGAATGTCTTGAGAATTGCAACTGCATGCAAGGTTGGCTATATAATAGTTCCAAATGAGACGCAGAAATGTAAGAAAACAAGATAGAATAACATGTATTAAGTACAATACTTACAGTACGAACACTTTGCAGGACTCAACAAAATACACAACGGGACTATGGCAACGCATCTCATGTCTTTAAAATTGCAACTGCATGCTGGGTTGACTGTATCATACTTCCAAATGAGATGCAGAAATGTAAGAAAACGAGAAGGAACACCATGTATTAAATACAATAATTAGAGTATGAACACTTTGCAGGACTCAATAAAATACACAACTGGCAAAGACCAGTTCCGGACTACAGCAAGGCATCTAATGTCTTGAGAATTGCAACTGCATGCAAGGTTGACCATATAATATTTGCAAATGAGACAAAGAAATGTATAAATCCGAGATAGAACAACATGTATTAAATACAATACTTACAGTACGAACACTTTGCAGGACTCAACAAAATACACGGCTGGCAAAAAACAGTTCCGGACTACGGCAACATATCTAATGTCTTGAGAATTGCAACTGCATGCAAGGTTGACTATATCATACTTGCAAATGAGATGCAGAAATGTAAGAAAACGAGATAGAACAACATGTAATAGGTACAATAGTGACAGTACGAACACTTGGCAGGACTCAACAAAATACATGACTTGCAAATACTACAGCAACGCATCTAATGTCTTGAAAATTGCAACTGCATGCAAGATTGACTATATAATACTTGCAAATGAGACACAGAAATGTAAGAAAACAAGATTAAACAAAATGTATTAAGTACATTACTTTCAGTATGAACACTTTGCAGGACGCAACAAAATAAAACTACTGGCAAACACCAGTTCCGGAATGCGGCAACACATTTAATGTCTTGGGAATTGCAACTGCATGCAAGGTTGATTATATAATAGTTGCAAATGAAACAAAGAAATGGAAGAAAATGTGATAGAACAACATGTACACTTTGCAGTACTCAATAAAATACACAACAGGCAAAGACCAGTTCCGGACCACGGCAACGCATCTAATGTTTTTTAGAATTGCAACTGCATGCAAGGTTGACTATATAATACTTGCAAATGAGAGGAAAAAATGTAAGAAAGCAAGTTAGAGCAACATGTATTAAGTACAATACTTACAGTATGAACACTTTGCAGGACTCAACAAAATACACGACGGGACTACGACAACGCATCGAATGTCTGGAGAATTGCAACTGCATGCGAGGTCGACCATAAAATACTTGCAAATGAGACAAATAAATGTAAGAACATGAGTTAGAGCAACATGTATTAAGTACAATACTTACAGTGTGAACACTTTGCAGGACACAACAAAATACACGACGGGACTACAGCGACGCATCGAGTGTCTTGAGAATTGCAACTGCATGCAAGGTTGACTATAAAATACTTGCAAATGAGATGAAGAAATGTAAGACAACGAGTTAGAGCAACATGTATTAAGTACAATAGTTGCAGTATGAACACTTTGCAGGACTCAACAAAATACACGACGGGACTACAGCAACGCATCGCACATCTTGAGAATTGCAACTGCATGCAAGGTTGACTATATAATACTCGCAAATGAGATGAAGAAATGTAAGAAAACGCGTTAGAGCAACATGTATTAAGTACAATACTTACAGTATGAGCACTTTGCAGGACTCAACAAAATACATGGCGGGACTACAGCAACGCATCGAATGTTTTGAGAATTGCAACTGCATGCAAGGTTGACTATATAATACTTGCAAATGAGATACAGAAATGTGAGAAAATGAGATAGAGCAACATGTATTAAGTACAATACTTACAGTATGAACACTTTGCAGGACTCAACAAAATACACGACGGGACTACGGCAATGCATCTAATGTCTTGAAAATTGCAACTGCATGCAAGGTTGACTATATAATACTTGCAAATGAGACAAAGAAATGGAAGAAAACTAGATAGAACAACATGTATTAAGTACAATAATTACATTACGAACACTTTGCAGGACTCAATAAAAAACACAACTGGCAAAGACCAGTTCCAGACTACGGCAAGGCATCTAATGTTTTGGGAATTGTAACTGCATGCAAGGTTGACCATTAAATATTTGCAAATGAGACACAGAAATGTATGAAAACGAGATAGAAAAACATGTATTAATTACAATAATTACAGTACGAACACTTTGTAGGACTCAACAAAATACACGACTGGCAAAAACCAGTTCCGGACTACGGCAGCACACCAAATGTCTTGAGAATTGCAACTGCATGCAAGGTTGACTATATAATACTTGCAAATGAGAGGAAAAAATGTAAGAAAACAAGTTAGAGCAGCACGTATTAAGTACAATACTTAAAGTATGAACACTTTGCAGGACTCAACAAAATACACGACGGGACTGCGACAACGCATCGAATGTCGGGAGAATTGCAACTGCATGCGAGGTTGACCATAAAATACTTGCAAATGAGACAAATAAATGTTAGAACATGAGTTAGAGCAACATGTATTAAGTACAATACTTACAGTGTGAACACTTTGCAGGACACAACAAAATACACGATGGGACTACAGCGACGCATCGAGTGTCTTGAGAATTGCAACTGCATGCAAGGTTGACTATATAATACTTGCAAATGAGATGAAGAAATGTAAGAAAACTAAATACAACATCATGTATTAAGGACCATACTTACAGTACGAACACTTTGCAGGACTCAACAAAATACATGACGGGACTACGGCAACGCATCGCACGTCTTGAGAATTGAAACTGCATGCAAGGTTGACTACATAATACTCGCAAATGAGATGAAGAAATGTAAGAAAATGTGTCAGAGCAACATGTATTAAGTACAATACTTACAGTATGAGCACTTTGCAGGACTCAACAAAATACATGACGGGACTACAGCAACGCATCGAATGTTTTGAGAATTGCAACTGCATGCAAGGTTGACTATATAATACTTGCAAATGAGATGCAGAAATGTAAGAAAACGACATACAACAACAAATCTTCATCAGCTCAATGCTCAATACAAAGGAGACGTTATTTTAAACTTTTATCAGCACGTGAACGAGCACACAATTGGTACAGATTGCTGGCGGCAATTAGCAGCGTATTGACTGAAATGTGAGAAAGTAATCATCCGCACGTGTGTCTCCCCTGGATGTGAGCGCCTGCTATGCATGCACCACCTATGTGCACTTGCAGTAACAAGTCATTCGAATGTGTACGCACACGTTTTTTTCTCCCCCTGACAAGCTCTTGTGTATTCATCGTTGATAATGAACACAATCCGACCCCAGGCATTGGGCGCTGGTGTGCGCGAGCACAGACTATGCGGGAGATAGGACTCTTGTCAAATGAGCCTATATCAGAGCAAAAGCATGTGGGGAACGGCGTACAAAGTCTTGAGGACACCTGTAGCTGCAGCACTGGGGAAACTCTCGGCAGCTGTTTGAGATGGGCTGACGATATGGTGTGCATGCAAATGGCCCGTCAAGGTATGTTTAGTGTCGGAAGGACAGGAGGGAAGGAAGCAGGCATCTGGATGAAAATCAATGTTGTCATTGTGATTCATGAGGGAAGCCGTCAACGGCAAGGTTGGAAAAAACATCCCTGAACATAGGGGCTGGTCTGCCTGTCCCCCACATACAACACTGTCCTTTCAACCATTCCTAAAAGACTCTGCAATGTAGCCTGCAACAAATAATAGTTTTGTGCCCATTGTTTACAACTGATTCTGGGTGTTTTTGGCGGTTCTGCCACACATTACCTCAATGCAGACAAGGAGAAATTACATTTTAACGACTGTTGTCGGCTTTGACAGTAGGATTGCTCGTTTGCATCTCAACAGTTGTTTTCTCACTACACGTCGATGAAAGTTCTCGTTCCTCAGGTCTTTGTCATCTCAGGGCATTCTACTGACTGCAACTGGACTGTTTGGTTTGTCGGAGAAGTTGTTTCGTATCTCATTCGAGTAGGGTTCATCGGTTCATGATCATAGACTCGTATTGGTCGGATCGAGTCATAGACTTAGATTGGTCAGATCGAGTCTTAGAATTAGATTGGTCTGATCCAGTCTAAGATTTGGATTGGTCGGATCCAGTCTAAGATTTGGATTGGTCGGATCCAGTCTTGAACTTGGACTGGTCAGATCTAGTCTTAGAATTGGATTGGTCGGATCCAGTTCAAGATTTGCTCAGGTCTTTGTCATCTCAGGGCATTCTACTGACTGCAAATGGACTGTTTGGTTTGTCTGAGAAGTTGTTTCGTATCTCATTCGAGTAGGGTTCATCAATTCATGATCATAGACTTGGATTGGTCAGATCGAGTCATAGACTTAGATTGGTCAGATCGAGTCTTAGAATTAGATTGGTCTGATCCAGGCCAAGATTTGGATTGGTCAGATCCAGTCTTATACATGGACTGGTCAGATCTAGTCTTAGAATTGGATTGGTCAGATCCAGTTCAAGATTTGCTCAGGTCTTTGTCATCTCAGGGCATTCTACGGACTGCAACTGGACTGTTTGGTTTGTCTGAGAAGTTGTTTCGTATCTCATTCGAGTAGGGTTCATCAGTTCATGATCATAGACTTGGATTGGTCGGATCGAGTCATAGACTTAGATTTATCAGATCGAGACTTGGACTTAAATTGGTCAGATCCAGTCTAAGATTTGGATTGGTCAGATCCAGTCTTAAACTTGGACTGGTCAGATCCAGTCTTAGAATTGGATTGGTCAGATCCAGTTCAAGATTTGGATGGGTTGGATCCAGTCTAGACCCGGACTGGTCAGATTCCGTCTTAGACTTGGACTGGTCAGATTCAGTCTTAGACTTGGACTGGTCAGTTCTATTCTTAGATTAAGATTGGTCAGATCCAGTTTAAGATTTGGATTGGTCAGATCCAGTGTTAAAGTTGAACTGGTGAGATCCAGTATTAAAATTGGATTGGTCAGATCTAGATTTACACTTAGATTGGTCAGTTTAGTTTTAGACTCGGATTGTCAAATATAGTCTTGGACTCGGATTGGTCCGATCTAGTCGTACACTTGGTTTGGTCAGATCTAGTCTTACACTTGGATTGGTCAGATCTAGTCTTAGACTTGGATTTGTCAGTTTATTCTTAGATTCAGATTGTCAGATCTAGTCTGAGAATTGGATTGGTCAGATTTAAAGTTACACTTTGATTGGTCAGTTCTAGTCTTAGACTTGGATTGGTCAGGTCTAGTCTTAAACTTGGAGTGGTCAGGTCTCGTCTTAGACTTGGATTTTTCAGGTCTAGTCTTCAACTTAGATTGGTCAGTTTAGTCTTAGACTTGGATTGGTCAGATTTAGTCTTGGACTTGTATTGGTCAGATCCAATCTTAGACTTGGATTGGTCAGATTCAGTCCTACACTGGTCAAATCAAGTCTTAGAATTGGATCGGTCAGTTCTAGTTTTATACTTGGATTGGTCAGATCTAGTCTTAGACTTGGATTTTCAGATCTAGTCTTAGGTTGGTCGGATCTGGTCTGAGACTGAGATTGTTCAAATCTAGTTTTAGTCTTTGAATGGCCAGATCTAGTCTTAGACTCGGAGTGGTCAAATCTAGCGTGAGACTTGGATTGGTAAAATCGAGTCTTAAGACTTGGGTTACTCTGATCTAGTTTTATGTTTATATTGGTCAAATCTAATCTTAGTCTTTGATTGGTCAGATCTAGTCTTAAACTTGGATTGGTCAAATCTGGTGTGAGACTTGGATTGGTAAAATAAAGTCTTAGACTTGGGTTGGTCTGAACTAGTTTTATACATTGATTGGTCAAATATAGTTTTAGTCTTTGATTGGTCAGATCTAGTCTTAAACTTGGATTGTCCAAATCTAGACATAGACCGGTCAGATGTCGTCTAGCAGTTGGTGCCAAAATAAATATTTACAATATTGTATATTTTCTCACTACAATAGGGCAACACTATCCATGTCCAGGCACACCCTCCTGGTGTTGGGAGTATACATATCTGGGGTTTTGGCACCAATCTAAGTCCAAGATTAGATCTGACTAATCCAAGTCTATGAGCATTAACTGATGAAACCTACTTGAATGGGAGGCGAAACGTCTTCTAAGAGAAAACAAACAGTCCGGTAGAATGCCCTGAGATTTCAATGACCTGGATGAACGAGAACATTCACAGACATTGTGATTAATGAGTTTTCCTTGGAAAAAAATAAATAATTAAATGATGATTCCTTTGCTGGGCGGACCGCACGCCCCCAGTAAATGCCAAGGGACCCTCCACTGGGACGAGCAAGGCCAACAAGCACTTTGCCCTTCCTCACTGCATTATCAGTCAAACTGTCTTATCCAGGTGTTACGTGGGCACCATCTGGGTCAGGTATCCTCAGCACAAAAGCACTTACGAGTCGGCTCGTTCTCCAGAAAGCACACCATATGGTCATCTTCGTGGGCGTGCAAGGATGATAGAGGTTAAATCTTCCCCAAAGTCTTCCCATCTGTATCCTATAGGATGATCATCCAGGGTTTGGACCCAAAGGACTCCAGTCTATGTTTAAAGTCTCTTAGGTGTAGAATAGTACTGACTCTACCTGAATCGTCGGATGTAAATACAGTAGTGGTCAAAAGTTTACATACACTTGTAAATACCCGTGTGATGGCTGTCTTGAGTTTCCAATAATTTTATATTTTTTGTGATAGAGTGATTGCAGGACATACTTGTCGGTCATAAAAAAAACATTCATGAAGTTTGGTTCTTTTATGAATTTATTATGGGTCTACTGAAAATGTGACCAAATCTGCTTGGTAGCCATCCACAAGCTTCTGGTTGAATTTTTGACCACTCCTCTAGACACAATTAGTGCAGTTCAGCTAAAGTTGTTGGTTTTCTGACATAGACGTTGTTTCTTCAGCATTGTCTACACGTGTTTTGTTGTACTTGTGCCATAACAATAAAGACCTACCGAGATAGACACGCCCGGCGGAGGACAAGGCACAGGAGAAGCAAGGGATAGCTAGCCCCCAAACCAGCAAGAGACCACACCCCATTTACATATCCATCCATCCATCTGGGGCAGGGTCTCCACCCCAACCCGGAGTTGGCACTCCACCCATTTCCGGACAAGAACCATGGACTTGGAGGTGCTGATTCTCATCCCGGTCTCTTCACACATTTACATAACCATTTACATATGCCGTAAAAAAACACAACAAACTCAGTTTATATTATTCAATTTCCTAACGTACCCATGAAGTGAATCCTTGTACTTTTATATCCATCCATCCATCTTCTTTCCCTTATCCGAGGTTGGATTGTGGGGGCAGCAGTTTAAGCAGGGAAGCCCAGACTTTCCTCCTCCCAGCAACTTCGTCCAGCTCATCCCAGGGGATCCCGAGGCATTCCCAGGCCAGCCGGTAGACATATTCTTGCCAATGTGTCCTAGGTCTTCCCCGTGGCCTCTTACTGGTCGGACTTGCAGCGGCTTTACTTTGAGCTCCCCCCGGATGACAGAGCTTCTCATCCTATCTATAAAGGAGAGCCCCACCACCCGGCAGAGGACACTCATTTCGGCCGCTTGTACCCGTGATCTTGTCCTTTCGGTCATAACCCACAGCTCATGACCATAGGTGAGGATGGGAACATAGATCGACCGGTAAATTGAGATCTTTGCCTTCGGGCTCAGCTCCTTCTTCACCACAACGGATAGATACAGTGTCCGCATTACTAAAGACGCCGCACCGATCCACCTGTCGATCTCACCATCCACTCTTCCCTCACTCGTGAACAAGACTCCTAGGTACTTGAACTCCTCCACTTGGGGCAGGGTCTCCTCTCCAACCCCGAGTTGGCACTCCACCCTTTTCCGGGCGAGAACTATGGACTCGGACATGGAGGTGCTGATTCTCATCCCGGTTGCTTCACACTGGGCTGCGAACCAATCCAGGGAGCGCTGAAGATCCTGGCCAGATGAAGCCATCAGGACCACATCATCTGCAAAAAGCAGAGACCTAATCCTGGAGTCACCAAACAGGATCCCCTCAATGCCTTGACTGCGCCTAGAAATTCTATCCATAAAAGTTATGAACAGAATGGGTGACAAAGGGCAGTCTTGGCGGAGTCCAACCCTCACTGGAAATGGGTCCGACTTACTGCCGGCAATGCGGACCAAACTCTGACACTGATCGTACAGGGAGCGGACCGCCACAATCAGACAGTCCGATACCCCATACTCTCTGAGCACTCCCTACATGACTTCCCGAGGGACACGGTCAAATGCCTTCTCCAAGTCCACAAAGCACATGTAGACTGGTTGGGCCAACTCCCATGCACCCTCAAGGACCCTGCCGAGAGTATAGAGCTGGTCCACAGTTCCACGACCAGTATGAAAACCACACTGTTCCTCCTGAATCCGAGGTTCAACTATCCGGCGCAGCCTCCTCTCCGGTACACCTGAATAAACCTTACCGTTAAGGCTGAGGAGTGTGATCCCATACTTGGGATTAGACTCCTCAGCTTTACTGTACTTTTATATTCATGTATTATTCACTGCTCAAGTGACACCCTTGGTCTAAAAAATGGATAACACGGCGCGATATATAATGATGCAATATTTGCATAATCGTCCACAGTAAAACTGACCAAGAACGACGAATCCGAGTACACCACTGAATTTAAAAAACAAAAACAGGCATTAAACCATCCAACACACGAAAGAAAACCAAACTCAAACATATTTCCGCATTGTTCCCGACGACGCGTTGCAAGTGTCACCCACGGCAACAAGTCCGTGTCGGATGGATGTTTTAATGAGGACTCTGCTCACTTCTTCCCTGTCACTATCCCGTCCAACTCTGACACCCCTAATAGTGCGCGTCACTCAACGTGAGCCGCAAAATGCCAGCACGGACATCAGCAGCCACTTACCTGCGTATCGTACAGTATAAATACAAAAACACACAACCGGTCAACACAATGCACGTCTTGATGTTGTAGGTCAGGTGTAGGGAACCTATGGCTCTCGAGCCAGATGTGGTTCTTTTGAATACCGCATCTGGCTCTCAGGTAAATCTTAGCTGATGTTGCTTAACACTATAAGTAATTAATAATCCAGTGGGATTATTTTTAACACTGTGATTACCAGTGGGTAATCACAGTGTTAAAAATAACATTTGAAATATAAAACATTCTCATGCATTTTAATCCATCCATCTGTTTCTATCACACCTGTTCAAGAAGTCGCATTAATGGTCAAAAGTATTGTAATTATTATTGGTTACCTTCAGGTTCTATAGTTCATGATCACAAACTAAGATTGGTCAGTTCGAGTCTTAAATTGGTCAGATCTAGTTGTAGACTTAGATTGGTCAGATCGGGTCTTACACTGGTCAGATCTATGCTTGGACTTAGATTGGTCAGATCCAGCCTAAGATTTGGATTGGTCAGATCCAGTCTTGGATTTGGATTGGTCAGATCCAGTCTTAGAATTGGATTGGTCAGATCCCATCTTAGACTTGGTCAGATCCCGTCTTAGACTTGGTCAGATCCAGTCTAAGATTTGGATGGGTCAGATCCAGTCTTAGACTTGGATTGGTCGGATTCGGTCTTATACTTGGACTGATCAGATTCAGTCTTAGACTTACATTGGTCAGATACAATCTTAGAATTTGATTGGTCAGTTCTCGTCACAGACTTGGATTTTCCGATCTCCTCTTAGAGTTGGATTGGTCAGATCCAGTCCAAAATTTGAATGGGTCTGATCCAGTCTTAGATTTGGATTGGTCAGACAGTCTATTCTTAGATAAATCTTAGCAGACGTTGATTAACACGATAAGTAATTAATAATTCCGCAGTTAATCACAGTGTTAAAAATAACGTTCAAAATATAAAATATTCTCATGCATTTTAATCCATTCATCCGTTTCTATCGCACCTGTTCAAGAAGTCGCATTAATGGTCAAAAGTATTGTATTTATTATTGATTACCTTCAGGTTCTACAGTTCATGATCATAAACTTGGATTGGTCAGATCGAGTCTTGGATTGGTCAGATCTAGTCGTAGACTTAGATTGGTCAGATCTGAGCTTGGACTTAGATTGGTCAGATCCAGTCTAAGATTTGGATTGTTCAGATCCAGTCTTAGAATTGGATTGGTCAGATCCCGTCTTAAAGTTGGTCAGATCCAGTCTAAGACTTAGATGGGTCAGATCCAGTCTTATACTTGGACTGATCAGATTCAGTCTTACACTTACATTGGTCAGATCCAGTCTTAAAATTGGATTGGTCAGATTTAGTCTTAGACTTAGATTAGTCAGATCCAGTCTTAGACTTGGATTGGTCAGTTCTCGTCTTGGACTTGGATTTTCCGATCTCGTCTTAGAGTTAGATCGGTCAGATCCAGTCCAAGGTTTGAATGGGTCAGTTCTAGTCTTAGATTTGGATTGGGCAGATCTAGTTTTAGACAGTCTATTCTCAGATAAATCTTAGCAGACGTTGATTAACACAATAAGTAATTAATAATTCCGCAGTTAATCACAGTGTTAAAAATAACGTTCAAAATATAAAATATTCTCATGCATTTTAATCCATTCATCCGTTTCTATCGCACCTGTTCAAGAAGTCGCATTATTGGTCAAAAGTATTGTATTTATTATTGGTTACCTTCAGGTTCTACAGTTCATGATCATAAACTTGGATTGGTCAGATCGAGTCTTAGATTGGTCAGATCTAGTCGTAGACTTAGATTGGTCAGATCTATGCTTGGACTTGGATTGGTCAGATCCAGTCTTAGTCTGGTCAGATCCCGTCTCAAAGTTGGTCAGATCCAGTCTTAGATTTAGATGGGTCAGATTCAGTCTTATACTTGGACTGATCAGATTCAGTCTTATACTTGGACTGATCAGATCCAGTCTTATACTTGGACTGATCAGATCCAGTCTTATACTTGGACTGATCAGATTCAGTCTTACACTTACATTGGTCGGATCCAGTCTTAAAATTGGATTGGTCAGATCCAGTCTTAGACTTAGATTAGTCAGATCCAGTCTTAGACTTGGATTGGTCAGTTCTCGTCATAGACTTGGATTTTCCGATCTCCTCTTAGAGTTGGATTGGTCAGATCCAGTCCAAAATTTGAATGGGTCAGATCCAGTCTTAGATTTGGATTGGTCAGATCTAGTCTTAGACAGTCTATTCTTAGATAAATCTTAGCAGACGTTGATTAACACGATAAGTAATTAATAATTCCGCAGTTAATCACAGTGTTAAAAATAACGTTCAAAATATAAAATATTCTCATGCATTTTAATCCATTCATCCGTTTCTATCGCACCTGTTCAAGAAGTCGCATTAATGGTCAAAAGTATTGTATTTATTATTGGTTACCTACAGGTTCTACAGTTCATGATCATAAACTTGGATTGGTCAGATCGAGTCTTGGATTGGTCAGATCTAGTCGTAGACTTAGATTGGTCAGATCTGAGCTTGGACTTAGATTGGTCAGATCCAGCCTAAGATTTGGATTGGTCAGATCCAGTCTAAGATTTGGATTGGTCAGATCCAGTCTTAGACTGGTCGGATCCAGTCTTAGAATTGGATTGGTCAGATCCCGTCTTAAAGTTGGTCAGATCCAGTCTAAGATTTGGATGGGTCAGATCCAGTCTTATACTTGGACTGATCAGATTCAGTCTTACACTTACATTGGTCAGATCCAGTCTTAAAATTGGATTGGTCAGATTTAGTCTTTGACTTAGATTAGTCAGATCCAGTCTTAGACTTGGATTGGTCAGTTCTCGTCTTAGACTTGGATTTTCCGATCTCGTCTTAGAGTTAGATTGGTCAGATCCAGTCCAAGGTTTGAATGGGTCAGTTCCAGTCTTAGATTTGGATTGGGCAGATCTAGTTTTAGACAGTCTATTCTCAGATAAATCTTAGCAGACGTTGATTAACATGATAAGAAATTAATAATTCCGCAGTTAATCACAGTGTTAAAAATAACGTTCAAAATATAAAATATTCTCATGTATTTTAATCCATTCATCCGTTTGTATCGCACCTGTTCAAAAAGTCGCATTATTGGTCAAAAGTATTTTGTTTATTATTGGTTACCTTCAGAATAACAATGTTATTAAAACAAATAAGATTTGCACACATTTAGTTGTTGTAATTAGGGAAAGTCCAAATAAAAGAGGAGGCGTAGAATTCTCTTTTCAGAGTGTGGGACAACACTGCACAAGGGTACAGGTCTATGTGTTTCTCCTCATTGAGCTAAATTGAATCCAGTCTCTGTTTAATTCCTTGCTTCTTGTCTGTTTAACACAAACCCCGTTTTCATATGAGTTGGGAAACTGTGTTGGAAGTAAATATAAACGGAATACAATGATTTGCAAATCGTTTTCAACCCATATTCAGTTGAATATGCTACACAGACAATATATTTGATGTTCTAACTGATAAACATTTTTTTTCTTTGTGCAAATAATCATTAACTTTAGAATTTGATGAAGTTGGGAAAGGTGGCAATAAATACTGATAAAGTTGAGGAATGCTCATCAAACACTTATTTGGAACATCCCACAGGTGTTCAGGCTAATTGGGAACGGGTGGGTGCCATAATTGGGTATAAAAACAGCTTCCCAAAAAATGCTAAGTCTTTCACAAGAAAGGATGGGGCCAGGTACACCCGTTTGTCCACAACTGCGTAAGCAAATAGTCAAACAGTTTAAGAACAACGTTTCACAAAGTGCAATTGCAAGAAATTTAGGGATTTCAACATCTACGGTCCACAATATCATCAAAAGGTTCAGAGAATACGGAGAAATCCCTCCACGTAAGCGGCATGGCCCAAAACCAACATTGAATGACCGTGACCTCGATCCCTCAGACGGCACTGTATCAAAAACTGATATCAATCTCTAAAGGATATCACTACATGGTCTCAGGAAAACTTCAGAAAACAACTATCACCAAATACAGTTGGTCGCTACATCTGTAAGTGCAAGTTAAAGCTCTACTATGCAAAGCGAAAGCCATTTATCAACAACATCCAGAACCCGAGATCATCTAAGATGGACTGATGCAAAGTGAAAAAGGGTTCTGTGGTCTGATGAGTCCACATTTCAAATTTTTTGGGGAAATATTTGATATTGTGTCATCCGGACGAAAGGGGAAGTGAACCATCCAGACTGTTATCGACGCAAAGTTCAAAAGTCAGCATCTGTGATGGTATGGGGGTGCATTAGAGCCCAAGGCATGGGTAACTTACACATCTGTGAAGGCACCATTAATGCTGAAAGGTACATACAGGTTTTGGAACAACATACACTGCCATCTATGCGCCGTCTTTTTCATGGACGCCCCTGCTTATTTCAGCAAGACAATACCAAGCCACATTCCGCACAGGTTACAACAGCGTGGCTTCGTAAAAGAAAGGGTGTGGGTTCTTTTCTGTCCCACCTGCAGTCCAGACCTGTCTCCCATCGAAAATGTGTGGCACATTATGAAGCGTAAAATACGACAGCGGAGACCGCGGACTGTTGAACGACCGAAGCTCTACATAAAACAAGAATGGGAAAGAATTCCACTTTCAAAGCTTCAACAATTTGTTTCCTCAGTTCCCAAACGTTTATTGAGTGTTGTTAAAAGAAAAGGTGATGTAACACAGTGGTGAACATGCCCTTTCCTAACTAATTTGGCACGTGTTGCAGCCATGAAATTCTAAGTTAATTATTATTTGCAAAATAAATAAAGTTTATGAGTTTGAACATCAAATATCTTGTCTTTGTAGTGCATTCAACTGAATATGGGTTGAAAAGGATTTGCAAATCATTGTATTCCGTTTATATTTACATCAAACACAATTTCCCAACCTGACAGTTGTATTCCGTGTTAAAAATATTATACATTTTAAAATATTTGGCTTTCATGGCTCCCTCAGCCAAAAATGTTCCCGCCTCCTGTTGTAGGTTTTGCGCACACACACACACACACACACACACACACACACACACACACACACACACACACACGAGCAATGTGCAGGTTGTGCGTGACAAGAAGGAAGATAAGGAGGCGAGATCCTTTCAACATTTTAATGGAACAACACCGAATCAAAGTGGATCTGTAGACACACGGAATGATTGAGGAGTTGCATTCCGTCCCAGATAGCCCGTGTGTTGTTGACATTTCCTTCAAGGAAGCCTAACATCCATGCAATCTTGACTCTGGCCTTTATGCGTCCGCGGGTGTTCGATGCGGCATGAAGCGGAACGATCCGGTTTCATTTTGCACTAAAATGCCATAGCCGATTTTGCCAATATCAACTTTTGTTTGTGTCAAGAAGACCGCGTCGGACTCCGAGATAACCGGGCAACGCGGCTTCGTGGGCTCGCCGCCGTAAAATGTCAGAGGATGTCTTTGGGCGATGCGTCACATTTTCATGACATATTGCAGCGTACCAGTCGTGATCAATTACATGCAGAATACGTTTTATAAACGGCAAACGCAGTTGTCAAGTCGGTGACAGCCAACAGCTACAAAGACGTATTGAATTGATGATTGCATTTGCAATAAACTCAAACAATTTGTCACTGGAATTGTTCAAAGCATTCATCACCGCCCGTCTTTGTTTCCGCCTTGTTTCACGCACAGGCCACAACCCGAGTCTCTAAGCATAACGAACTCACTTTTTCCAAATATTAATCTACGATTAGCAGCGGCGAGTACCTGCAGGCAGACAGTTACGTGTCAGTGGCTTTGATTAAACTTATCTTCCGGCAATTTGAGTAGCTGTATTGAATATGTCTTGATTAATCACATCTTAGGTTAGCAATGTGGGGTGTGCCGGCTCCAAAGGGCAGGTGGCGTGAAAGTGGAAGTAGGGGGGTAAGTGGGTAGTGAAGTGTATTTCTGGTCTTGTCGCCCCCTATCCGGGGCAGAAGGGCGAGACTTTTTGACGCTTTGCTGAACAAACAGTCGCTTTACTACAAGCGAGCATCATTTAAACAGGTCTGCAGTACCCGGAGGAATCTAAGTCAAATTAAAGCTGCAAGCAGCGATGGACGGGACCTACTTTTGCTCGTGTTTCCTGCCTTTACCCATTCAACATATCTTTACCTGCACGTTGCCTACCTTCCCTGCATCCTGGGGTCACTCTGGTGCTTCTTTCTTTCACCCATACACGCTGGTGCTTCCTGCCATCACCCATTCAAATATCTTTACCTGCACATTGCCTACCTTCCCTGCATCCTGGGGTCACACTGGTGCTTCTTTCTTTCACCCATACACGCTGGTGCTTCCTGCCATCACCCAGACAACATATTTTTACCTGCACTTACCTGCCTTCTCTGTATCCTGGTGTCAAACTGGGTTCTCCTTTCACCCAGTCAACATATCTTTACCCTCACATTACCTACCTTCTCTGCATTGTGTGGTCACGCTGGTGTCACGCTTGAGACGGTAGCAGCGCAGCAGCATCAGCGCAGATTTTCTTTGAAGGCCCGTAAAATCAAAATCGCAGCAGTTAGAAAAAATTATTTGCGCAACTTTTAATCAGAAGGGTTCAATCTTTTTCCTGTGCAAGTTTGAAGCCGACACAACAAACGGGCTCAGAGGAGATAATGTTTGAAAAAAGGTGACGGGTTTTTTACAAAACTCTTGTTTTGAAGGAGTAATTGCCAACTTCCTGTTGATTTTTGCTGAAGGATGTAAATGAATGAAATGTAGGTCTAAGTGAGACCTACATATAGGTTTTTGTTTCATGTCTTTACAACATTCCTACCGGAAGTTACAAGCACTTTTGTCCGTGTTTTCTTCCTAGGAGTAGTTTTGTCTGTGTTTTATTCCTAGGGGGAGCTAGAGCGCAATTTTGAGTTTTGAGTTTTGGTTTTTTGATCAAATCGCAATTTTCGCCAGTCCTGATGTGTGTGTTAAATTTGATGAGTTTAGAAGCATGTTAAGGGGGTCAAATTACAGCTCAAAGAGACGGCGGTATAATAATATCCATCCATCCATTTCCTACCGCTTATTCACTTTTGGGGTTGCGGGGGGTGCTGGCGCCTATCTCAGCTTCAATCGGGCGGAAGGCGGGGTACACCCTGGACAAGTCGCCACTTCATCGCAGGGCCTATAATAATAATAAAACCTTAAAAATACAATAAGGTCCTCTGTTCTAAAGGGACATTCTGTCCCTAAAAATGAAGGACTACTAACCTGGATGAGCCAAACCACCTGTCTCATATTCATACTTCCTGTCTGTGTGTGAGCGCTGGGTCCGGAGTGCACACCCTGACCATAAAAGGAGATGTTCGCGTGTAAGTTTATTGAGCTAGACAGGTGGTCTCTTCTCAAGGAGAGGGCTATCCCTTTTGCATTCCGAAGTCCCAACAGGGGCTTCTTTCCTACGAAAAGTGACCCAATCCACATACAAATATCAAACTAAGGGGCCTAATCTTACAATGAGCATAAACTGAAATACCACTATCTACTTAAACTCGGTGGTTTGCTTTTTCCAAGATGAATGTGAACATAAAGTACCAATGATTATCACACACACACTAGGTGTGGCGAAATTATTCTCTGCATTTGAGCCATCACCCTTGATCACCCCCTGGGAGGTGAGGGGAGCAGTGAGCATCAGCGGTGGCCACGCCCGGGAATCATTTTGGGTGATTCAACCCCCAATTCCAACCCTTGATGCTGAGTACAAGCAGGGAAGTAGTGGGTCCCATTTTTATAGTCTTTGGTATGACTCGGCCGGGGTTTGAACTCACAACCTACCGATCTCAGGGCGGACACTGTAAGCCACTAATGGGTTCTTTAATTCACTTCAGTACCAAGCTTGTGTGAAGGGTGAATTTTTTTTCCCCATCTTAAATTCTAAAAATAATGACTTCATGAAAGTTAAAAACAACATATGTAGCCATGATGGTTCAATAAAAAGGTTTGTCGAGTCAAATTTAATATCCAAGATTGACTAAACACAAAATGGTTCTTTTAACCTGGATGGTAGGATTGTGAAAACAAACAAAAAAAATGATCTTCAGATTAATCATGATTCTTATTATAACGATTTTTGATGGATTAAAAGGCACCATTAATGCTGATAGGTACATACAGGTTTTGGAGCAACATATGTTGCCATCCAAGCAAAGTTATCATGGACGCCCCTGCTTATTTCAGCAAGACGATGCCAAGCCACGTGTTACAACAGCGTGACTTCATAGTAAAAGAGTGCGGGTACTATACTGGCCTGCCTGTAGTCTAGACTCCCAGTGAAAATGTGTGGCAAAATGTAAAGCCTAAAACACCACAACGGAGACACCGGACTGTTGAACAACTTAAGCTGTACGTAAAGCAAGAATGGGAAATATACCCAACTGAAAAGCTTAAAAAATTGGTCTCCTCAGTTCCCAAACGTTTACTCAGTGTTGTTAAAAGGAAAGGCCATGTGACACAGTGGTAAAAATGCTCCCGTGACAACTTTTTTGATATGTTGCTGCCAATAAATTCTAACTTAATGATTATTTGCCCCCAAAAAAATAACATTAAATATCTTGTCTTTGCAGTCCATTCAATTGAATATAAGTTGAAAAGGATTGGCAAATTATTGTATTCTGTTTTTATTTGCCATTTACACAACGTGCCAACTTCACTAATTGTGGGGTTATTATAACTGACATTTCTTGAACTGTTGCCACGCAAAGCTAACGGTGCTCCCTGCTCTTGTTGTTTACCAACAACATCCCAGAATAAGCTGGTCCGGTTACTTTTAGACCTCCAACCCAGATCACACCTCAATCCAACCCACTTCTCCAAAGTGGGCTGGCTCAGGGTGGAGGACAGAGTAAAACAACTTGCACTGAGCCTAGTCTATAAAATCCGCTACACCTCCCTGATACCGAAGTACATGTCAAACTACTTCATCAACACCAGGGGGAGATCCACAAACCACGTTAAACCCAGATTCCGATCTAACAAAGGTCTTAATTCATTCTCTTTCTATGCCACATCAATGTAGAATGCACTTCCGACAGGTATAAAAGTAAGTGCATCTCTATATTCCTTCAAAACCGCTCTAAAACAACACCTCCAGGCAACTTCAACACTTTACTAATACCCTCCTCCATTCACATCCCATCTCCCCGGATTATAAATAACCTAATGTAAATAATCAAATGTACTTCTAATGTATATACTGTACTTGCTCTTATGCTATGTGAATTCACTATGTTCTCTGCTGGCTGTACATATCCTACAAAAAAAAGACCTACACTGTTCAATGTCCCAATGTCTATGTCGATGTAATTGTTGATGGCTGAAGTACTGATATCAACCAAAGCTCCTCATCCCACCCCCGGATTGTAAATAATGTAAATAATTCAATGTATTATGGTGATAGTATATATTTGTACCATGAATCGATTAACGTGGACCCCGACCGACTTCAACAAGTTGAAAAACTTATTGGGGTGTTACCATTTAGTGGTCAATTGTACATAATATGTACTGTACTGTGCAATCTACTAATAAAAGTATCAATCAATCAATCAAATCGAGCAGCAGTAAAGCAACATTTTTTAAACTCTTTGGTGGGCCCCAGCGTGCTGGAGATTGCCAAACCCCCCCCCCCCCAGTCAATAGACCACTTATGCAGCTCTCCTCCTGGAAAAGAAAAGACCCAAAAAAGGTTCCCTCCGCAGACAAGTCAAAAAATAAATTGCGTGGATGTGACTTGAGTCAACATCATTACTTGTTTCCTCTGCTCCCCCCCCCACAGTTTTGGCCTTGATGCAGATGCCAAATGTTGTCCATTGTTATGAAAACACACATTCGTGTTGCTGCTGCCAAATTTGTCGCATCACAAGTGTTGTTGTGTTTTTATGAAATACAATACATTGAGGGATTATTGCTGCAGGAAAACAATAAAAAAATATATTGTTTAGTTTTGAAAAACTTGTTTTTGGTATGAACAAAAGGTCAGAACAGGGGTGCCAGCACTTTTTCAGCAGGCGAGACGTTTATCAGATGACCAAGTCGAGGTTATCCACATACACACAGTATATGTACATATATATATATATATATATATATATATATATATATATATATATATATATATATATATATATATATATATATATATATATATATGTTTCTAAACATTAATAAACTCTAGGTGAAGACTTTGGTCCTAAACCATGCGCAAATCACTGTGGAGGTAACTTAGGGATCGATAGAAATCAAGCTCAGGTAAATAAGAGTCAAGACTGTGCATTATATGCTGCTTTTTAAAAAAAAAAACTTGATAAACTCTAAATAAATTGTGTGTGTGTGCGTGTGTGTGTGTGTGTGTGTGTGTATGTGTGTGTCTGTGCGTGTGTGTGTGTGTGTGCGTGAGTGTGTATATATATGTATGTATGTACTGTATATATGTGTATGTATGTGTATATATATATATATATATACAGTATGTGTGTATACATACTGTATATATGTATGTGTGTGTATGTGTATATATATTATGTATGTATGTACATACATGCATATGAACATGCACACATATGTGTGTGAGTATATATATATATATACATCATAATAAATGTATATATACTCATTTGTACACATATATATTTACATATACACTCACAGACACGTGTGCATGTTCATATATATGTATGTATATACATATACATACATATATATATACATGCATTTTTATATATATATATATATATATATATATATATATATATATATATATATATATATACTGTATATATATATATAGTATACATACACATAGATATATATACATATACATATATCCAAACATAAACATTCACTGCTGCTCGATTTGATTGATTGATTGATACTTTTATTAGTAGATTGCACAGTACAGTACATATTCCGTACAATTGACCACTAAATGGTAACACCCCAATAAGTTTTTCAATTTGTTTAAGTCGGGGTCCACGTTAATCACTCCACGGAGACAGCCCTCGCGAAAATGACTAATGATCTATTGCTAACGATGGATTCTGATGCGTCATCTATGTTGCTGCTCCTCGATCTTAGCGCTGCTTTCGATACCGTCGATCATAATATTTTATTAGAACGTATAAAAACACGAATTGGTATGTCAGACTTAGCCCTGTCTTGGTTTAACTCTTATCTTACTGATAGGATGCAGTGCGTCTCCCATAACAATGTGACCTCGGACTACGTTAAGGTAACGTGTGGAGTTCCCCAGGGTTCGGTCCTTGGCCCTGCACTCTTCAGCATCTACATGCTGCCGCTAGGTGACATCATACGCAAATACGATATTAGCTTTCACTGTTATGCTGATGACACCCAACTCTACATGCCCCTAAAGCTGACCAACACGCCGGATTGTAGTCAGCTGGAGGCGTGTCTTAATGAAATTAAACAATGGATGTCCGCTAACTTTTTGCAACTCAACGCCAAAAAAACGGAAATGCTGATTATCGGTCCTGCTAGACACCGACCTCTATTTAATGATACAACTCTAACATTTGACAACCAAACAGTTAAACAAGGCGACACGGTAAAGAATCTGGGTATTATCTTCGACCCAACTCTCTCCTTTGAGGCACACATTAAAAGCGTCACTAAAACGGCCTTCTTTCATCTCCGTAATATCGCTAAAATTCGCTCCATTCTGTCCACTAAAGACGCTGAGATCATTATCCATGCGTTTGTTACGTTTCGTCTCGATTACTGTAACGTATTATTTTCGGGTCTCCCCATGTCTAGCATTAAAAGATCACAGTTGGTACAAAATGCGGCTGCTAGACTTTTGACAAGAACAAGAAAGTTTGATCACATTACGCCTGTACTGGCTCACCTGCACTGGCTTCCTGTGCACTTAAGATGTGACTTTAAGGTTTTACTACTTACGTATAAAATACTACACGGTCTAGCTCCATCCTATCTTGCCGATTGTATTGTACCATATGTCCCGGCAAGAAAACTGCGTTCAAAGGACTCCGGCTTATTAGTGATTCCCAAAGCCCAAAAAAAGTCTGCGGGCTATAGAGCGTTTTCATTTCGGGCTCCAGTACTCTGGAATGCCCTCCCGGTAACAGTTTGAGATGCCACCTCAGTAGAAGCATTTAAGTCTCACCTTAAAACTCATTTGTATACTCTAGCCTTTAAATAGACTCCCTTTTTAGACCAGTTGATCTGCCGTTTCTTTTCTTTTTCTCCTATGTCCCACTCTCCCTTGTGGAGGGGGTCCGGTCCGATCCGGTGGCCATGTACTGCTCGCCTATGTATCGGCTGGGGACATCTCTGCGCTGCTGAGCCGCCTCCGCTTGGGATGGCTCCGCTGTGAACGGGACTCTCGTTGCTGTGTTGGATCCGCTTTGGACTGGACTCTTGCGACTGTGTTTGATCCATTATGGATTGAACTTTCACAGTATCATGTTAGACCCGCTCGACATCCATTGCTTTCGTCCTCTCCAAGGTTCTCATAGTCATCATTGTCACCGACGTACCACTGGGTGTGAGTTTTCCTTGCCCTTATGTGGGCCTACCGAGGATGTCGTAGTGGTTTGTGCAGCCCTTTGAGACACTAGTGATTTAGGGCTATATAAGTAAACAGTGATTGATTGATTGATACACACACACACACACACACACACACTTTACTTAGAGTTATTAAGGTTGTTTTTTTTTAAAAGCAGCATATAATGCACGGTCTTGACTCTTATTTACCTGAGCTTGATTTCTATCGATCCCTAAGTTTACTCCACAGTGATTTGCGCATGGTTTGGGACCAAAGTCTTCACCTTGAGTTGATTAATGTTTAGATACAAGCAGCATATCATGCACTGTCTTGACTCTTATTTACCTGAGTTTGATTTCAATTGAGCCCATAGTTCGCTCCACAGTGTTTTGCACATATTTTCGGTTCAAAGTCTTTACTTGGACTTCATTGCGGTTTCGAAGCAAACAGCATATCATGCACTGTCTAATATGTAACACATACAAAGACCACTTGTGTGGCCACTGCACATGTTTGTGTGTGTTTGGAAATGATGACAGTGGCGCAGGTTTTTTTTTTTTAATTAGTGAAGTAACTTTGATCCACTTTTTTTACGGCCGTGCAGGTATTCTGAGAAATGTATTCTGAGTTTAATGTTACTATTTTCAACCCCATGCTGCTAATATTCTTATAGTGTGATTGCAATTGTATTTGAATTCTTGGAATTTGGCTCCTGTTAGAGTTCTGTATTGGTCCTCCTTTCGCGAGCGTAAATCAACCAACGTACTTGCTTGATAGATCTGGCAAATGTTTGAAGGACTCTTCCTTGGCCGAAACTAACCCTGTTTTTTAATTTCCCCGACAGATGGGTACTCGGAGTGTGTTTTTGTTTCTGTCTGTCTTGGACCAAGCAGAGGCACCTCCAACAAGTTTGGTGAAACAAGCCCGATAGTTGTTGCAGAATCCCACAAACAGATGGGCAGGCAGATGGAAAAACATATAAGCCAAAGGCAGGGGAGAAAAAACAAAAAGAAGCATATTTTCTTCAACCAAGGCCAACTCGATGTTGTACGTGAACAGAACTGACACAAAATAATCTTTGTTTAGCCTTTGCCAATGTTGCTCCACTTTATTTTGTTGGGGGAACTCTACTAGAACTCTACCCGGGCTGTCATTTGGTTAATTTATTTAACACATACATTTTGCCTGCAGTGGTACCTAGTTGTAATACACTTTTCCACCAGGTGTGGCAGTAATGACAATATCAAACAAACAGAAGAAATGTGGAGGTAGTCATAGAAAACCTATTTCAGCGCAAAAATGTAACTAAAGTGGAGGAGCTGTATTTTCATTTGCAGTTAAATTGTATTGACAGTTTATTCAAGAAACATATTCAACATATTTACTATTAAATGTAGTTAAATATGTGTTTCTCAGCTATACTCAGTTGTAATACACTTTTCCACCACGTGTGGCAGTAATGACAATATCAAACAGACAGTTGAAGTGTGGAGGTAGTCATAGAAACGTTCCTTAAGCGCAAAAATTACAACTCAGGTGGTGAAGCCTTATTTTCATATGCACTTAAATTGTAATGACAGTTTATTCAAGAAACATATTCAACGTATTTACTATTAAATGTAGTTAAATATGTGTTTCTCAGCTATTCTCAGTTGTAATACACTTTTCTACCACATGTGGCAGTAATGACAATATCAAACAAACAGAAAAAGTGCGGAGGAAGTCATAGAAGTTTATAAAAGCGCAAAAATTATACCTAAAATGCTAAAGCTGTATTTTCATTTGCACTTAAATGGTATTGACTTTTTATTCAAGAAACATATTTAACATATGAACTATTAAATGTAGTTAAATATTTGTTTCTCAGCAGTACTGCCGCAATGGTACTCAGTTGTAACACACTTTTCCATTACCTGTGGGAGAAATGACAATATCAAACAAACAGAAGTGTGAAGGTAGTCCTAGAGGAGTTTTTTCAGTGCAAAAATTATAACTAAAGTGGTGAAGCTGTATTTTTATCTGCACTTCAATTGTGTTGACAGTTTATTCAAGAAACATATTCAACATATGTACTATTAAATGTAGTTAAATATTTGTTTCTCAGCTGTACTCAGTTGCAATACACTTTTCCACCATGTGTGGCAGTAATGACAATATCAAACAAACAGAAGTGTCAAGATTGTCATGGATACGTTTTTTCAGTGCAAAAATTATAACTAAAGTGCTAAAGCTGTATTTTCATTTGCAGTTAAATTGTATTGACAGTTTATTCAAGAAACATATTCAACATATTTACTATGTAATGTAGTTAAATAAGTGTTTCTCAGCTATACTCAGTTGTAATACAATTTTCCACCACGTGTGGCAGTAATGACAATATCAAACAAACAGAAGAAGTGTAGAGGTTGTCATAGAGAAGTTTTTTCAGCGCAAAAATTATAACTAAAGTGCTGAAGCTGTATTTTCATTTGCACTTCAATTGTATTGACAGTTTATTCAAGAAATGTATTAAACATATTTACTATTAAATGTGGTTAAATATGTGTTTCTCAGCTGTACTCAGTTGTAACACACTTTTCTACCACGTGTGGCAGTAATGACAATATCAAACAAACAAAAATAGTGCGAAATAAGTCATAGAAGTTTATAAAAGTGCACAAATTATAACTAAAATGCTAAAGCTGTATTTTCATTTGCACTTAAATTGTATTTACAGTTTATTCAAGAAACGTATTGGACATATTGACTTTTAAATGTAGTTATATTTTTGTTTCTCAGATGTACGGCCGCAGTGGCACTCAGTTGTAATACACTTTTCCACACGTATGGCAGTAATGACAACATCAAACAAACAGAAGAAATGTGGAGGTAGTCATAGAGAACCTTCTTCAGCGCAAAAAATATAACTACAGTGGAGGAGTTGTATTTTCATTTGTAGTTAAATTGTATTGACAGTTTATTCAATAAACATATTCAACATATTTACTATTAAATGTAGTTAAATATGTGTTTCTCAGCTATATCAGTTGTAATACACTTTTCCACCATGTGTGGCAGTCATGACAATATAAAACCAACAGAAGAAGTCTGGAATTGAAGACATTGAAAATGTTTGCAGCGCAAAATCTACAGTAGTGTATTTTCATTTTCACTTTAATTGTATTGACAGTTTAGTTGAGATAAAAATACTATTTATTATCAATTTAGATTATTTTAGCACAACAAAACTGTATGTTTTTTTTATTCATCAGTTATGAGAGCCTTCTTATACAGAATATTTGGTTAGAACTAGTATTATTCTAATCAGCCTGACCTAAGCCTAAGGTTTATCTGTATTTGATTGGAAAAGTTAGGCCTCGAGGTCAACAAGGTTTAAAACCCCTAGACTACAGCTATGGCCTTGTCATTGGCCTCTCTAAACAAGCTGTAAAGCAGCTGCAGTGCGCCAACAATGCTGCTGCTCGAGTCCTGACTAGAACCAGGAAATATGACCGTATTAGCCTTCCAGTCGCTCAAAAAATTTACATTATAAAACTATCCTTGCTTGTCATGTTTTGGTCTTGTGCCAAACTACAAGTTAGAACCACATGAACCGTCTCGGCCTCCGGGGACCTAGGGGAGAGGTTTTCCTGCTCGTGTTCTGAGTCGACACCAAACATGTTGAGGCTGCGTATCAATTTTACGCTCCTAAAATCTGGAAGAGTCTTCCATAAGATGTGAGACAGGCCTCAACGTTGGCCATGTTTAAACCCAGCCTGAAAATATTTGTGTGGAAGTTTCTCCCGTCCGGGTTCCTCGGACCACCAAGCACTGACATTACAGCCCGGATCAGGTTCAGAATATAGTTTTATTTTGCAATAGATTGTCTAGCTTTTAAGCAAATGTTTCGTGTCTGTCTGTGTCTCTCTCTCGCTCTTGCTCCAACTCCTCTCTCCTCCACGGCTGCTGCCTTTTAACAGAGCGACAGGTGATTAGATAATCAGGCCCAGGTGGGCCATCGACGCACCTGTCGCTGATCTCAAAACCGGTCCCAGCACACCCCAATTCATTGCAGGTCCGCAGGCCACGCCACCCTCCACAACTTGTTACATTTTGCATACGACAACTAAAAGTATTATATCAAAACTCTCTGATTGAAATTTTAACTACCGTATTTTCCGGACTATCGTGCAAACAGTAAATGCCGCACCCACTAAATTCGAAGTCTATTAGTCGCAGATATATACGTTGTGATATACGTTGAGTTATTAGAAATATTTTGTAAATGTTTATTTACAATTTCCTTGAATTGTTTCCAAACGGTGTCTGTAACACGGCAGTAAAAGGACTAATTAAACAAAACAGACGTCATGGTCATGGACCAGCTGGCTGCGGAAGTTAGCTCTCTGGTCAGCCTAACGGACTCGATAACTCCACAGTGGCGTTTTGGTGAATTTACAAAACTAAACTAAAACCACACAAAAAGAATGCTGTCACAATATTATGTTACATCCACTATGGACTAGACTCTTACAAAATTATGTTAGATCCACTATGTACTGGACTCTCATTATTATGTTAGATCCACTATGGACTGGACTCCCACTATTATGTTAGATCCACTATGGACTGGACTCTCATACTTTCGGATCCACTATGGACTGGACTCTCACACTATTATGTTAGATCCACTAAGGACTGGACTCTCACTGTTATGTTAGATCCACTATGGACTGGACCCTCCCTATTATGTTGGATCCACTATGGACTGGACACTCACTATTATGTTAGATCCATTATGGACTGGACTCTCATTGTCATGTTAGATCCACTATAGACTGGACTCTCACACTATTATATTAGATCCACTATGGACTGGACTCTCATTATTATGTTAGATCCACTATGGATTGGACTCCCACTATTATGTTGGATCCACTATGGACTGGACTCTCACACTGTTAGATCCACTATGGAATGGATTCCCACTATTATGTTAGATCCACTATGGACTGGACTCTCACACTATTATGTCAGATCCACTATGGACTGGACTCTCACACTGTTAGATCCACTATGGACTGGACTCTCACACTATTAGGTCAGATCCACTATGGACTGGACTCTCACTATTATGTTAGATCCACTATGGACTAGACTTTCACTATTATGTTAGATCCACTATGGACTGGACTCTCACTATTATGTTAGATCCACTATGGACTGGACTCCCACTATTATGTTAGATCCACTATGGACTGGACTCCCACTATTATGTTAGATCCACTCTGGACTGGACTCTCACTATTATGTTAGATCCACTATGGACTGGACTCTCACTATTATGTTAGATCCACTATGGACTGGACTCTAATTATTATGTTAGATCCACTATGGACTGGACTTTCCCACTGTTAGATCCACTATGGACTGGACTCTCACACTATTATGTTAGGTCCACTATGAACTGGACTCTCACTATTATGTTAGATCCACTATGTACTGGACTCTCTTTATTATGTTAGATCCACTATAGACTTGACTCTCACTATTATGTTAGATCCACTATGGACGACTCTCACACTATTATGTTAGATCCACTATGGACTGGACTCTCATTATCATGTTAGATCCGCTATAGACTGGACTCTCGCACTATTATATTAGATCCACTATGGACTGGACTCTCATTATCATGTTAGATCCACTATAGACTGGACTCTCGCACTATTATATTAGATCCACTATGGACTGGACTCTCATTATTGTGTTAGATCCACTATAGACTGGAGTCTCGCACTATTTTATTAGATCCACTATGGACTGGACTCTCATTATTATGTTAGAACCACTATGGACTGGACTACCACTATTATGTCAGATCCACCATAGACTGGACTCTCACACTGTCAGATCCACTATGGACTTGACTCTCACACTATTATGTTAGATCAACTATGGACTGGACTCCCACTATTATGTTAGATCCACTATGGACTGGACACTCACACTATTATGTTAGATCCACAATGGACTGGACTCTCACACTATTATATTAGATCCACTATGGACTGGACTCTCATTATTATGTTAGATCCACTATGGATTGGACTCCCACTATTATGTTGGATCCACTATGGACTGGACTCTCACACTGTTAGATCCACTATGGAATGGATTCCCACTATTATGTTAGATCCACTATGGACTGGACTCTCACACTATTATGTCAGATCCACTATGGACTGGACTCTCACACTGTTAGATCCACTATGGACTGGACTCTCACACTATTAGGTCAGATCCACTATGGACTGGACTCTCACTATTATGTTAGATCCACTATGGACTAGACTTTCACTATTATGTTAGATCCACTATGGACTGGACTCTCACTATTATGTTAGATCCACTATGGACTGGACTCCCACTATTATGTTAGATCCACTATGGACTGGACTCCCACTATTATGTTAGATCCACTCTGGACTGGACTCTCACTATTATGTTAGATCCACTATGGACTGGACTCTCACTATTATGTTAGATCCACTATGGACTGGACTCTAATTATTATGTTAGATACACTATGGACTGGACTTTCACACTGTTAGATCCACTATGGACTGGACTCTCACACTATTATGTTAGGTCCACTATGAACTGGACTCTCACTATTATGTTAGATCCACTATGTACTGGACTCTCTTTATTATGTTAGATCCACTATAGACTTGACTCTCACTATTATGTTAGATCCACTATGGACGACTCTCACACTATTATGTTAGATCCACTATGGACTGGACTCTCATTATCATGTTAGATCCGCTATAGACTGGACTCTCGCACTATTATATTAGATCCACTATGGACTGGACTCTCATTATCATGTTAGATCCACTATAGACTGGACTCTCGCACTATTATATTAGATCCACTATGGACTGGACTCTCATTATTGTGTTAGATCCACTATAGACTGGAGTCTCGCACTATTTTATTAGATCCACTATGGACTGGACTCTCATTATTATGTTAGAACCACTATGGACTGGACTACCACCATTATGTCAGATCCACCATAGACTGGACTCTCACACTGTCAGATCCACTATGGACTTGACTGTCACACTATTATGTTAGATCAACTATGGACTGGACTCCCACTATTATGTTAGATCCACTATGGACTGGACACTCACACTATTATGTTAGATCCACAATGGACAGGACTCTCACACTGTTGAATCCACTATGGACTGGACTCACAATATTATGGTGGGTGTCACCCACATCTGCGGTCCCCTCAGAGGGTTCTCATTGTCATCCCACTGGGTTGAGTTTGTCTTTGCCCTGATGTGGGATCTGAACCGAGGATGTCGTTGTGGATTGTGCAGCCCTTTGAGACACTCGTGATTTAAGGCTATATCAATAAACACTGATTGATTGACATTAATCATGTTGAAAAACTTCCAATGGTTGTTTTGAGGGACAAAGAACCGATATGAGTAGATATCACCAAAAGTTTAAAAGAACCTGGAGAAATCATTGCACATAAACGGCAAGACGGAAAACCAACATTGAATACCCTTGACCTTCGATCCCTCAGGCGGTACCGCGTCAAAAAGCAACATCAGTGTGTAAAGGATATCACCACAGAAATAAGAGGAAAAGAACCATCCAAATTGTTATACGAGTAGAAACGCTCTGAACAGCACTTCCACGTCTGGTTGAGTGCACTTAATGGACGGTTTTTGTTGAACCGGCAGTGAGCGAATTCGTTCAAAAGAATGTGCCATGAAACAAACAATAACCCCTTTTCAGTATATTTTCTATTTTATTTTTGTTTTCACTATTTTCATTAAACATAATTATGTACTTATGTTTTCATTACGAAAAAAAATAAAAAAAAATAGCCGGTGCACCGTTCAAGGTTTAGGAAAAAGAGTGCCGGCTTACAGTCCGGAATTTATAGCACAATTGCTTTATGAATATTTTATTTTACATTTTAATTCTATTGGTTTTATTTTTTGCCTTTTTGTAATTTTCTTTGAATCGCATGTATTGTGCTCTCTAATTTCATTACGGTAATGCACAGTAAAATGCAGTCAAAGCTACTAAAACGGGTAAGAAGGTGTGTACTTAGGAACTTGTTCAATACCTTTACTATGAAAATATTGTTTTTTGTATTTATTATTCATCAAACTATGCGGAAATGTGCTGACCACGGTCAAGCCTGAAACCAAACGACCGTCTAGTGAAAGAAGGATTTTGCTTGGTTTTTTCTTGCACATTTTCCCAATTTAAAAATTAGCACCACTGGAAACTGACACGCCACATTGACTGAGACATGGTGAACAACGGCAGAGTAGACAAATGTCTCCAGTTTTTACTTAATAACAGGTTGATTCTGAGAAAAAAAACGTTTTTTCCCCGGATGTGCAAATTTCGAGCATAAGACTGCAGGGTCAAGAACTAAGGCATAGCATTTTAATTTTAGACATTTCCTAACGATGAAGACTATCAGTGGCTTGTTATACCAACGCGTTGCAGCTATACCAGTATAACAGTACAAAACCTTAAACCAATAAAGTCAATTAAAAACAAAATACAAAAATTTGCAAATCCTTTTCAACCTATATTCAATTGAATAGACTGCAAAGACAAGATACTTAACATTAAAACTGGTAAACTTTGTTATTTATTGCTAATATTACTTCAATTGGTTTTTATGCCTGCAACATGTTTAAAAAAAAGCTGGCACAAGCGGCAAAAAAGACTGAGAATGTTGAGGGAATGCTCATCAAACACTTATTTGGAACATCCCACAGGCTAATTGGGAACAGGTGGGTGCCATGATTGGGTATAGAAGCAGCTTCCATGAAATGCTCAGTGATACACAAACAAGGTTGGGCGTGGGTCATCACTTTGTCACCAAATGCTTGAGCAAAGGGTTAATTGCAAAGAATTTAGGGATATCACCATCTACGGTGTGTAATATCACCAAAAGTTTTAGAAAACCTGGAGAAATCACTGCACATAAGCAGCAAGGCCGAAAACCAACATTGAATGCCCGTGAATTTCGATCCCTCAGGCGGTACTGCATCAAAAAGCAACATCAGGAACACTTCCGAAAACCATTGGTCGCTATAATCTGTAAATGCAAGTTAAAACTCAAATATGCAAAGTGAAAGCCATGTATCAACAACACCCAGAAACGCTGCCGGCTTTGTTAAGCCCAAGGTCATCTGGGATGGACTGATACAAAGTGTAAAAAATGTTCTGTGGTCTGACGAGTCTACATTTCAGATTGTTTTGGGAAACTGTGGACGGTGTGTCCTCCAGAACAAAGAGGAAAAGAACCATCCGGATTGCTATAGGCGCATAGTTGAAAAGCCAGCATCTGTGATGGTATGGGGGTGCATCAGTGTCCAAGGCATGGGTAACTTACACATCTGTGAAGGCATAATTAATGCTGAAAGGTACATACAGGTTTTGGAGCAACATATGTTGTCATCCAAGCAAAATCTTTTTCATGGACGTCCCTGCTTATTTCAGAAGAACAAGGCCAAGCCACATTCTGCATGTGTTACAACAACGTGGCTTCGTCGTAAAAGACTGTGGGTACTAGACTGGCCTGCCTGCAGTCCAGACCTGTCTCCCATTGAAAATGTGTGGCACAATATGAGGCCTAAAATACCGCAACAGAGACCCCGGACTGTTGAACAACTTAAGCTGTACATCAAGCAAAAATGGGAAATAATTCCACCTTAAAAGCTTGAAAAATTGGTCTCCTCAGTTTCTAAACGTTTACAGAGATTTGTGAGAAATACACTTTGCTACTACTGCTAATGCTAACGTCTAATGCTAGTGACTTGTCATCTTCGTCCGGACTGAAGGGTGACTTGTCAGTGCGGCTGGATCAAAAGAGATGAACCGACATTTGCTTTGTTTCAAGCGAGCATCATTATACAGGACTGCAGTACCTGAGGTCAAGTCCAAAAAATGAGACACCGTCTTATATTTCTTCTTTCTCTTTCTGGGTGTGTGTTAATTCAGGAGAGTACAACCTGATCATGTGTGGAGAACATCATGTGCAAGTGACCGGAAAACAACTTCTATATGTCGTAACTTAAATGACAGACAGGGAGTCTCTCCTCCAGGATAGAGCTATTACTAAGTCCAAATGTATTGCCTCTTTTCGTGAGAGAGTTAACCCAGTCCACATGTGAATGTCAAATTAAGGTTCATTAATTTATTATGGATTCTACCTATATTTATGTCGGAATATTTGTATCTGAGTTATCACAAAACTTTGTGTTACATTGAGTTCAGCTCGTCCTGCGAGAGGACAAAAGCTGCCTTTGATCCTACCAGGCAGAAGGCTTGTAAAACTCCATTCGGTATGATGGGAAGCAACATGAAGGTGTCGGTTTCTTTCCTCCATTGTAATCCACAGAAAGATGTTGTTTTGACCCGAGAACTACAAAGCGAAGCGAAAGCAGGACTTGCCCGAGCTCCAGGCAGGACTTCTTTGAACGTTTTTACGACCTTTTCTTTGAATTGTTTTGTACCCAAAGGCGATGACTGTTTACGACCCCCCTTCCTCAGAAACAGCGGTTGCCATGTAATCGGGGAAGTTCAAATAAAAAGTGAGGTATACAATCTATTGTCAGAGCGTGATGGAAACTAGAAGAGTACAACCCAGAACTTTCTCCTCAATTGAGCCAAATTGAATTTTGTTTCTGCTCGATTCCTGGCTTCTTTGTCTGTTTAATAGATGTCATCAGTGTTTGAACCTGACAATTTACTTCAACCTACTGGGTCGCTTTCTCCAAGTCAATTAATTCCCTTCACTAGCTAGTTGTGGACTCCTGAAAACGTACAGTTGGATCACCCGCGTTGAAATAATATCAAATTAATTATTTTACTTGAGTAAGTTTATTTTGAGCATGCATACAATTACAACTTGATACGTCACGTTTTTCAGTTTTTCATTGCAACAAACTAAAAGAGTAACAAGAAACATAATTTATTGAATACCAAACTCTTTTACATCACCATTTGTTCACTTCCATTTCCAAATTTGTGGCAAAATATGAATCCATAAATAATAATAAATATTAAAATTCTTAAGTAAATTTTAATTCACATAATGAGATTAGGTTGAAATATTTATCAGGATTCTTATTTTTTGTACAAGTACTTAGTAATCACTTTCTAACACCAGCAGTTTTTTTTTTTGAACTGGATCATATAAGTACATTCTTTGCTTGAGATTTATTGCTGGGTTGCATATGACGTCACATCCGTTTTTTTTTTGTTTTTTTATTGGCGACTTAATAAAAACGACAGTCCAGCAGATAGAACGTAGCATTGAAAGAAATGAGAGTGAATGAAAAGATTAAGCAGTAAAAATTGTATTGTATTTTTTTTTGTTGGGTGTTCCAGTTGCTCAAATAGAAACATAGTAGAGAGGTTTTTATAGTCTCAGAATATGTGGCTCATAAAGGTGATAAAGTAATAACGTGATAAAAATATGAAAGTGCGTCGAAGGAAATGGCTCTTAACAATAATCACTTTCATCATCTTGTGGAATAAAATCACACTGCTCGTGTCTGCAGCGATCACTTTGGAAAATGTTTTTTTTGCTTGAGAAACTTTGTGTTTCTCTACTCTAATAGCAGAATTTGAGAGCAGAACTATACTTATGAAAAGGACAAGTGCTCTCATTAATTTTTTGTTGTTTTGTGGTTGCTGTGCCTGAATAAAGTAGGAAGACCTGCTTGTGGAAATAAACAAAGGTCGTGTTTAGTCTGAGTAATAAATATTGTCATTGTTGGTCTAATCCACCGTATTGTCGATTTTCATAACAGAAACTAAAAGTGGAGTTGTTGCCACATTGTAGCGTCCTTGGGGATATTTGTTAGCATCAAGAAAATACCCTTAATAGTATTAATAATCCATCTCTGAAGAGTTGCATATCTATGGAAGGTATGGTCCTTTTAGAGGAGTTGCTAATCTATGGAAGGTATTTTTTTTTTTTTTACAGTAGGTGCGTTTCTATGGAAGGTATGGTCTTTTTAGAGAAGGTGCAAAATCTATGGAAGGTATGGTTTTTTTCGAGGAGGTACATATCTATGGAAGGTACGGTCTATTTAGAGGAGGTGCATATCCGTGGAAGGTACAGCATTTTTAGAGGAGGTACATATCTATGAAAGGTATGGTCTGTTTAGAGGATGTGTGCATCTATGGAAGGTATGGTCTTTTTAGAGGAGGTGTGTATCTGTGGAAGGTATGGTCTTTTTAAAGGAGGTGTGGATCTATGGAGGGTATGGTCTTTTTAGATGAGGTGTGTATCTATGGAAGGTATGGTATTTTTAGATGAGGCATGTATATGTCAATCAATCAATCAATGTTTACTTATATAGCCCTAAATCACTAGTGTCTCAAAGGGCTGCGGAAGGTATGGTCTTTTTAAAGGAGGTGTGGATCTATGGAGGGTATGGTCTTTTTAGAGGAGGTGTGTATCAATGGAATGTGTGATCTTTTTAGAGGAGTTGCGTATCTATGGAAGGTATGGACTTTTTTAGAGGAGGTGTGTATCTATGGAAGGTATGGACTTTTTTAGAGGAGGCGTGTATCTATGGAAGGTATGGTCTTTTTAGAGGAGGTGTGTATCGATGGAAAGTATGGTCTTTTAAAAGGAGGTGTTTATCCATGAAGGTATTGTCTTTTTAGAAGAGGTGTGTATTTACGGAAGGTATGGTCTTTTTAGAAGAGGTGTGTATTTACGGAAGGTATGGTCTTTTTAGAGGAGGTGTGTATATATGGAAGGTATGGTCTTTTTAGAGGAGATGTGGATCTACGAAAAGTATGGTCTTTTTAGAGGAGGTGTGCATTCATGGAAGGTATGGTCTTTCTTGATGAGGTGTGTATCTATGGAAGGTATGGTCTTTTTAGAGGAGATGTGGATCTACGAAAGGTATGGTCTTTATAGAGGTGGCGTGTATCTATGGGAAGCACGGTATTTTTAGAGGAGGTGTTTATCTATGGAAGGTATTGGATTTTTAGAAGAGGTGTGTATCCATGGAAGGTATGGTCTTTTTAGAGGAGGTGTGTATCAATGGACGGTATTGGCTTTTTAAAAGAGGTGTGTATCTATGCAAAGTATGGTCGTTTTAGAAGAGGTGTTTATCCATGGAAGGTATGGTCTTTTTAGAGAAGGTGCTTATCTATGGAAGGTGTGGTCTTTTTAGAGGAGGTGTTTATCAATGAAGGTATTGTCTTTTTAGAAGAGGTGTGTATTAACAGAAGGTATGGTCTTTTTAGAGAAGGTGCTTATCTATGGAAGGTGTGGTCTTTTTAGAGGAGGTGTTTATCAATGAAGGTATTGTCTTTTTAGAAGAGGTGTGTATTAACAGAAGGTATGGTCTTTTTAGAGGAGGTGTGTATCAATGGAAGATATGGTCTTTTTAGAGGAGGTGTTTATCCATGAAGGTATTGTCTTTTTAGAAGAGGGGTGTATTTACGGAAGGTATGGTCTTTTTAGAGGAGGTGTGTATCTGTGGAAGGTATGGTCTTTTTAGAGGAGGAGTTTATCTATGGAAGGTATTGGCTTTTTAGAAGAGGTGTGTTTCCCTGGAAGGTATGGTCTTTTTAGAGGAGGTGTGTATCCATGGAAGGTATGGTCTTTTTAGAGAAGGTGTGTATCTATGGAAGGTATGGTCTTTTTAGATGAGGCATGTATATGTGGAAGGTATGGTCTTTTTAAAGGAGGTGTGGATCTATGGAGGGTATGGTCTTTTAAGAGGAGGTGTGTATCAATGGAATGTGTAATCTTTTTAGAGGAGTTGCGTATCTATGGAAGGTATGAACTTTTTTAGAGGAGGTGTGTATCTATGGAAGGTATGGTCTTTTTAGAGGAGGTGTGTATCAATGGAAAGTATGGTCTTTTAAAAGGAGGTGTTTATCCATGGAAAGTATGGTATTTTTAGAGGAGGTGCGTATCCATGAAGGTATTGTCTTTTTTGAAGAGGTGTGTATTTACGGAAGGTATGGTCTTTTTAGAGGAGTGTGTATATATGGAAGGTATGGTCTTTTTAGAGGAGATGTGGATCTACGAAAAGTATGGTCTTTTTAGAGGAGGTGTGCATTCATGGAAGGTATGGTCTTTTTTGATGAGGTGTGTATCTATGGAAGGTATGGTCTTTTTAGAGGAGATGTGGATCTACGAAAGGTATGGTCTTTATAGAGGTGGCGTGTATCTATGGGAAGCACGGTCTTTTTAGAGGAGGTGTTTATCTATGGAAGGTATTGGCTTTTTAGAAGAGATGTGTATCTATGGACAGTATTGTCTTTTTAGAGGTGGTGTGTTTCCCTGGAAGGTATGGTCTTTTTAGAGGAGGTGTGTATCTATAGACCGTATGGTCTTTTTAGAGGAGGTGTGTATCCATGGAAGGTATGGTCTTTTTAGAGGAGGTGTGTATCAATGGACGGTATTGGCTTTTTAAAAGAGGTGTGTATCTATGCAAAGTATGGTCTTTTTAGAAGAGGTGTTTATCCATGGAAGGTATGGTATTTTCAGAGGAGGTGCATATCTTTGGAAGGTATGGTCTTTTTAGAGGAGGTGCTTATCTATGGAAGGTATGGTATTTTTAGAGGAGGTGTTTATCTATGAAGGTATTGTCTTTTTAGAAGGTGTGTATTAACAGAAGGTATGGTCTTTTTAGAGGAGGTGTGTATCAATGCAAGATATGGTCTTTTTAGAGGAGGTGTTTATCCATGAAGGTATTGTCTTTTTAGAAGAGGGGTGTATTCACGGAAGGTATGGTCTTTTTAGAGGTGTGTATCTGTGGAAGGTATGGTCTTTTTAGACGAGGTGTGTATCTGTGGAAGGTATGGTCTTTTTAGAGGAGGTGTGGATCTACGAAAGGTATGGTCTTTTTAGAGGGGGTGTGTATCTATGGAAGGTATGGTCTTTTTAGAGGAGGTGTGTATCTATGGAAAGTATGGTCTTTTTAGAGGAGGTGTGTATCTATGGAAAGTATGGTCTTTTTAGAGGAGGTGTGGATCTACGAAAGGTATGGTCTTTTTAGAGGGGGTGTGTATCTATGGAAGGTATGGTCTTTTTAGAGGAGGTGTGTATCTATGGAAAGTATGGTCTTTTTAGAGGAGGTGTGGATCTACGAAAGGTATGGTCTTTTTAGAGGGGGTGTGTATCTATGGAAGGTATGGTCTTTTTAGAGGAGGTGTGTATCTGTGGAAGGTATGGTCTTTTTAGAGGAGGTGTGGATCTACGAAAGGTATGGTCTTTTTAGAGGGGGTGTGTATCTATGGAAGGTATGGTCTTTTTAGAGGAGGTGTGTATCTATGGAAAGTATGGTATTTTAAGAGGATGTACATATCTTTGGAAGTTATGATCTTTTTAGAGTAGGTGCGTATCCATGAAGGTATTGTCTTTATACAAGAGGTGTGTATTTACGGAAGGTATGGTCTTTTTAGAGGACGTGTGTATCAATGGAAGGTATGGTCTTTTTAGAGGAGATGTGGATCTACAAAAGGTATGGTATTTTTAGAGGTGGCGTGTATCAATGGAAGTTACGGTCTTTTTAGAGGAGGTGTTTATCTATGGAAGGTATTGGCTTTTTAAAAGAGCTGTGTATCTATGGAAGGTATTGGCTTTTTAGAGGTGGTGTGTTTCCTTGGAAGGTATGGTCTTTTTAGAGGAGGTGTGTATCCATGGAAGGTATGGTCTTTTTACAGGAGGGGTGTATCCATGGAACGTATGGTCTTTTTACAGGAGGTGTGTATCAATGGACGGTATGGTCTTTTTAGAGGAGGTGTGCATCCAAAGAAGGTATGGTCTTTTCAGAAGAGGTGTTTCTCTATTTCAGGTATTGGCTTTTAAAAGAGGTGTGTATCAATGGAAAGTATGGTCTTTTTAGAGGAGGAGTTTGTCCATGGAAGGTATGGTATTTTCATAGGAGGTGCAGATCTTTGGAAGGTATGGTCTTTTTAGAGGAGGTTTGTATGACTGCAAGGTACGGTCTTCAATCCCAGGCAGCATAATAAAAGGAGGATTATGATTGACTGGATGACAAAGTGCATAATCATGTCTTGAATAATAGACGGCTGCAGTGGAGCATCTTCATCAGGATAGCAGAGCTGCGTCTTCCACAGACAGCGTTTATTTCCAGAGTTGGAAATGCAACCGGCGCTCACACGGTGGAATGGCCGTCTTATTACATTCCAGTTGCGGTGCCAGCTGATACGTGTCAATCAGCCCCCCAGCCAAGAGCTCCTTCTCCGTCTAATTGTCGCGGCTCACCACGACGAGCTCTGATTTGATTAGCGGGCGCCGCAAGCCTGCGGCCTCGCACGCAACCTGAATTCGCAGCAGCGGTGGTGTTCCTTGGAGAGACTCTCCGAGTCTCCGCTTGGTCGCACGCCAGAGTTCCTGTTCTTGATCCTTGTAGATCATGGACAAATCCTGGTGGGTGCTGTCAACGCTACAGTCCTATAAACCTGTTTGATGTGAGTACAGGTTTTAGTTATTATGGTCTAATAGCAGGGGTCCCCAAACACAGGTCTGGGAACCGGTACTGCTCCAAGGACCGGTACTGGTTCGTGACGCATTTGCTACCGGGCCTCTATTTATTCGTCTACTTCTTCTTCTTCTCCAGATTTTGGCACGCTCTACCTTCCACATTTTTCATGAATTAGCCATTTTTCAAACTTACACCATTTCCTCAATTCAAACTATTCCACCTTTAACATATTTCACTTATCCTGGAAATTCAAACAACTTTTTTTACAGGTTCAAATTTTTTTTAGGAATTCTCAGAATTCCCATTTTTTCAAACCCTTTTTTGACCCTTTTTTCTGGCGACTACTTCTTCCACATTTTTCAACCCACTCCAACCATTCGACCAGCCAAACATTCCTCTTAATCAGGTAAAAAAAAGTAAGTTATTTTTTAACCGGAAAAATTCCCGGTTTTCCCGAAATTCTTGGAATTCCTTAATACGGTTTCGCAGGCCGGAGGACGCGCAGGAGGTTGCGGTCTGGCGGGAAAAAAGACCGGTGAAGGCGGTCTACCTGGCGGTTGAGGCTTGGCTGAGCACAGCTGTGCTACCTCCGTAGCCCAGCTACCAGCACTAGCCCCCCCCCCTCAAGACGCGGATGCCAGACGCGTTCCCCGTGGTCAGAAAATACCTCTAGGGGTCGGTGGAGGGAGGTCAGGAAAGAGGATTTGATTAACGTGGACCCCGACCTAAACAAGTTGAAAAACTTATTCGGGTGTTACCATTTAGTGGTCAATTGTACGGAATATGTACTGTACTGTGCAATCTACTAATACAAGTATCAATATATCAATCAATCAAAGGTAAACTGGGTGGGAGGAAAATTAACTGGGGGCGGAGCCCAAGTCACAGGTGGCGGGGTGTCAGAAAACATAGACTGATATTGGGACTGAAAACAAATGTCCTTTAGAAGCCTGATAACTTCACTTAAAGGCCTACTGAAACCTATTACTACCGACCACACAGTCTGATAGTTTATATATCAATGATGAAATATTAACATTGCAACACCTGCCAATACGGCCTTTTTAGTTTACTAAATTACAATTTTAAATTTCCCGCTGACTTTCTCGTTAAAAATTGTGGTAAAAAGTTGCCTCTTACCGGAGATCAGCTGAGCTTGCCCCGTCCGTGCAGCTCCATTCGACTTCCCTCAGAGACTGGCGTCAAGACACCTGTGGACACACCCCTCCAACTATCAGGTACTATTTAATCTCACTAAAACACTAGCAACTAAAGATGCGCGGTTTGCGGTCTCATCCGCGGAGTCTGGATAAACTGTGGGTAGGGCGGGTGACATGACGAAAAAATAGATTCTGATTAGATTCGGGCGGGCTGGCGGTTGAACCATTCGGAAATATTTGATATACATGGTTCTGTGATCGGTATCCTTTACCATTCAAAAAGCCATTTAGGAACCCATGTCACAAAGCGAAGAAAACAATAGGAGACGCTAATATTCTCTAGAATGACTGTCGGCAGTCACCCAGTTAATAAGTATTAGGTCGTGCTATGAAGCCATTGGCTTTGTCGCCTTCTACAGCATGTACGATCTGCTTGTCATTCCATCAACATGTGTGTGGCTTCGGCGGACACACGCACACAACTGCAAGGCATACTGGGTGACACAGAGTACACTAATGGCTGTGATACAAACAATTTTAACACTCTTAGTAATATGCGCCACGCTGTGAAGCCATACCAAGCAAGGTTGACAAACACATTTCGGGAGAACATCCTCACAGTAACACAACATAAATGCAACACAACAAATACCCAGAATCCTTTGCTATTAGTTTATATCACAACCCTCAGTGTACTCTGTATCACCCAGTATGCCTTTCAATCTTGTACGTGCGATTGCTGAAGCTGCATACAACATGTTACTGGATCAACAATCAGTTTATACATGTTGCTGAAGGTGTCAGAGGCAATGGCTTCACAGCACGCCCTTATTCTTGTCATCAGAATGAACGCCATTGGATATTCGCGAGAACGTTGGTGGCTCTCATTGTCTTCTTTACTCTGTGATACGGTTTTAAATAGCTCTGTGAGTGGTAAAGGTGGCCGACCTCTGATGTATGTCAACGGGTGGGTGGCGGGCGGTTGCGGGTCTGATAAAATGTTGGTTCGGGTGGATTATATAATTGCCTATCCGCCCATCTCTACCAGCAACACAATAGACAGATAAGGGATTCCCCAGAATTATCCTAGTAAATGTGTCTAAAAACATCTGAATCCGTCCCAATGCAATCGCCTTTTTTTTTTTTTTTTTCCTAGTCCTTCGCTATCAATATCATCATCCACCAATCTTTCATCCTCGCTAAAATTAATGGGGAAATTGTCGTTTTCTCAGTCCGAATAGCTCTTGCTGCTGGAAGCTCCCATTTCAAACAATGTGAGGACGTGAGGAGCCCTCGACGTGTGACGTCATCGTCTGCGATTTCCGGTAAAGGCAAAGCTTTTTTATTAGCGACCAAAAGCTGCGAACTTTATCGTCGATGTTCTCTACTAAATCCTTTTAGCGAAAATATGGCAATATCGCAAAATGATCAACTATGACACATAGAATGGACCTGCTATCCCCGTTTGAATACGAAAATCTCATTTCAGTAGGCCTTTAAGTCCCCTGTGGATGACTGAGGGAGTGCATGTTTTAAAAAAAAAATCCTCATCTCCACTATCCTCAGGAAACGTCGGAGGATTGACGTCATGACTGCGGTACCTGTGACTGACAGGCCAGCCGGAGGAGTCAATAAAAGGGCCAAAAAAAGCATTACCAGACAAAAGGAGTGAGTCCTGGATGGGTTGAAGGTGGCTGTGTGCTGGAGAGAGTGATGGCGGGGCCAACGCGTCTCTATCGCGAGGCGAAGCCTTCCTTTACGACTTCCGTCTTCGCAGGGCGAGAGGGAACATCACCGTGCCAAGTGGAGTAGAGCAAAGCTTGGAGACCTCCAGGCTCCCAGATCATATCTACACTCGGTGTGTAGCGAAATGTCCCAGCCTCTACCGCTTGGGCTATCCTCCCCGTAAGCTCATCGAACTCGTCGATTTTCCGCTTCTGGAGAACGTCTCTGTGTTCGCAGTCTACTGTGATGTTTGGCAGGAATGACACAGCGTGAAAGTAGGAATGATCATTTATTTAACACTAACAAAATAAACTAGGAACAAAAATACTTGCACAAAGGCACTAACAACAAACCAACAGAACTAGCATGTGAGCTAGAAAGAACGAAAGACGCTAGCATGTGAGCTAGGGAAATAAACAAATGAATAGCGTGGAAGCTAACAAGTATTAAAAATAGTCTTTACCACAATGAGGGATAGCGACGTCACCTGTTGCATCGAAAGCAAGTTGAGACTGCGAGACTGAAGGACAAACAAGGGCAGAAAATTAGGAGGTGGACAGAAGTCAGGTGACACAATACGTTACTATGACAACGGAAACAAAACAAGAAGTGCCACCAGGAACTAAAGACGTCAAATACAAAACGGGATGTGATTAAAAAAAAAAACTGAAAACGGAACCAAACCAGAACATGACATGATCCAAGTAGCGGATCATGAAACATATGAGTTGGGAGATTGTGTTGGATGTAAATATAAACGGAATACAATGATTTGCAAATCCTTTTCTACCCATATTCAGTTGAATATGCTACAGAGACAACATATTTGATGTTCAAACTAATAAACATTTGCAAATAATCATTAACTTTAGAATTTGATGCCAGCAACACGTGACAAAGAAGTTGGGAATGGTGGCAATACATACTGATAAAGTTGAGGAATACTCATCAAACACATCCCACAGGTGTGCAGGCTAATTGTCAACGGGTGGGTTCCATGATTGGTTATAAAAGCAGCTTCCCAAAAAATGCTCAGTCTTTCACAAGAAAGGATGGGGCGAGGTACACCCCTTAGTCCACAACTGCGTGAGCAAATAGTCAAACAGTTTAAGAACAACATTTCTCAAAGTGCAATTGCAAGAAATTTAGGGATTTCAACATCTACGGTCCATAATATCATCAAAAAGTTCAGAGAATCTATAGAAATCAGTCCACGTAAGCGGCATGGCCGGAAACCAAAATTGAATGGCCGTAAACTTCGATCCCTAAGGTGGCACTGTATCAAAAACTGACATCAATCTCTAAAGGATATCACCACATGGGCTCAGGAAGACTTCAGAAAACCACTGTCATTAAACACAGTTGGTTGCTACATCTGTAAGTGCAAGTTAAAGCTCTACTATGCAAAGCGAAAGCCATTTATCAACAATATCCAACGTCCTCGTCTTCTCTGGGCCCGAGATCATCTAAGATGGACTGATGCAAAGTGGAAAAGTGTTCTGTGGTCTGACGAGTCCACATTTCAAATTTTTTGCGGAAATATTCGACAGCGTGTCATCCAGACCAAAGTGGAAGGGAACCATCCAGACTGTTATCGACGCAAAGTTCAAAAGCCAGCATCTGTGATGGTATGGGGGTGCATTAGTGCCCAAGGCATGGGTAACTTACACAGCTGTGAAGGCACCATTAATGCTGAAAGGTACATACAGGTTTTGGAGCAACATATGCTGCCATCTAAGCGCCATGTTTTTCATGGACACCCCTGCTTATTTCAGTAAGAACTGTGCCAAGCCACATTCAGCACGTGTTACAACAGCGTGGCTTCGTAAAAAAAGAGTGTGGGTACTTTCCTGGCCCGCCTGCAGTCCAGACCTGTCCCCCATCGAAAATGTGTGGCGCATTATGAAGCGTAAAATATGACAGCGGAGACCATGGACTGTTAAACGACTGGAGCTCTACATAAAACAAGAATGGGAAAGAATTCTACTTTCAAAGCTTCAACAATTAGTTTCCTCAGTTCCCAAACATTTATTGAGTGTTGGTAAAAGAAAAGGTGATGTAACACAGTGGTGAACATGCCCTTTCCCAACTACTTTGGCATGTGTTGCAGCCATGAAATTCCAAGTTAATTATTACTTACAAAAAAAATAAAGTTTATGAGTTTGAACATCAATTATGTTGTCTTTGTAGTGCATTCAATTTAATATGGGTTGAAAAGGATTTGCAAATCATCTAACACAATTTCCCAACTTATACGGAAACTGGGATTGTAGTAAAAATGATTAAAAACTAAACATGGAAACACGATTGTGGATCAATTAGCCAAAGTTTTGTTTGTTTTGAGGCCCTTGCGGCCCTATGGTTAAGAAACACAAAGAAACCCACTTAGGGGCTTCCACAAACTGATTTTTCACGCTCATTTCTTTTTCTGTTTTTATCTGCCACACATGGAAAGCTGGTCCGTGAAAAATAGTGCACACAATAAAGCGACCCCGCTTAAAAATAGGTTGGGGACCCCCTGGTTTATAATGTGAGCCGTAGAAAAAGGGACGTACTGTTAATCCTAATTCCAAACTCATTCTTAGATCTCCACCTAGTTCCTTGGGCTTTCCCGTCCAGCCGAGTATTGGCCAATGACTCATGCTCACGTGGAGAAACAATCTGCTGAAGTTGGTAACGGTGACGAGAAGTTCAGGGGGAACATCCACTTTTTTCTTGCCAGCATTAGGAAGAAAGTGAGTGTGAAGGCCAGTGCTGAGAAAAAGAGCTGGGCGATATGCACTGAATGAAAGACGACATTCACGCCGCAGGCCAAAAGGCCCGAATCAGATTTTTATTTAGTTTTTTTTATCTGACTCCAGTGGCCCAATGTGACCCAAATGTGGCCTGCACGTCACTTGCATGCGCTTCTTATGAAGTGGAAAACAAAGGAGGCTGACCGGAAGGAAGTTGCTATTACTACAAAACCCAAAACCAGTGAAGTTGGCACGTTGTGTTAATAGTAAATATACTCCAATGATTTTCAAATCCTTTTCAACTTACATTCAATTGAATAGTCTGCAAAGACAAAATACTTAATGTTGTTTTTTTGCAGTTAATCATTAACTTAGAATTTAATTGCAGCAACACATTGCAAAAAAGCTGTCACACGGGCATTTTTACCACTGTGTTACATGGCCTTTCATTTTAACAACACTCAGTAAACGTTTGGGAACTGAGGAGACACATTTTTGAAACTTTTCAGGTGGAATTATTTCCCATTCTTGCTTGATGTACAGCTTAAGTTGTTCAAGAGTCTCGGGTCTGCGTTGTGGTATTTTAGGCTTCATAATGCACCACACATTTTCAATGGGAGACAGGTCTAGACTACAGGCAGGCCCAGTCTAGTACCTGGACTGTTTTGCTATGAAGCCACGCTGTTGTAACACGTGGCTTGGCATCGTCTTGCTGAAATAAGCAAGGGCGTCCATGATAACGTTGCTTGGATGACAACATATGTTCCTCCAAAACCTGTATGGACCATTCAGCATTAATGGTGCCTTCACAGATGTATAAGTTACCCATGCCTTGGGCAATAATACACCCCCATACCATCACAGATACTGGCTTTTGAACTTTGCACTTACAACAGTCCAGATAGTTATTTCTGTCTTTGTTCCGGACGGCACGACAACCACAGTTTCCAAAAGCAATTTGAAATGTGGATTTGTCAGACCACTGCAAATAGCCCCCCACAGAAGACAAAGAAGGATTTGAAGAATAATTTGAAAAATAATTTGAAGAAGAATTTGAAGAAGAAGACGGAAGAGAAGAAGAAGAAGAAGAAGAAGAAAAACAAGAAGAAGACAAAATAGAAAAAGAAGAAGACAAAGAAGAAGAAGGAGAAGAAAAAGAAGACGAAGACAAAGAAGACAAAATAGGGGAAGAAAAAGAAGAAGAAGACAACATAGGGTGAGAAAAAGAAGAAGTAAACAAAATAGAAGACAAAATAGAAGAAAAACACAAAATACAGGAAGAAAAAGAAGAAGAAGAAGAAGATGAAAAGAAGAAAAATACAAAATAGAAGAAGAAAAAGAAGACACAACAGAAGAAAAAGAAGAGGAAGAAGAAGATGGAGAACAAAATAAGAAAACAGAAAAAGAAAAAGAAGAAGAAGAACTAAAATAAGAAGAAAAAGAAGAAGAAGAAGAAGAAAAATAGGAAGAAGACAAAATAGAAGAAGAAGAAGACAAAAGAGAGAAAGAAAAAGAAGAAGACGAAATAGAAGAAAACAGAAGAAGATGAAATAGAAGAAGACAAAATAGAAGAAAAAGAAAAAAAAAGAAAATCAAAAAGAAAAATAACAATAAAAAGAAAAATAAGACAAAGATGAAGAAGAAGACAAAGAAGAAGGAGGACAAAAGGAGGAATGAAAAAAAGGTGAAAAAGGAGGAAGACGAGATGAGAAGACGAGAAGAAGATGAAGAGTGGGAAAGACTCGTGGAAGTAAAGAAGAGACAGGAAGAAGAGAGGAGAAGAAATTAAGAAAAGACCTGGTGTGCAGTCGGCCGTGGCCGACTTTCTTCCTTGCTCCCTCAAAATCTCTAAACTGCCACTTTTGTCATGTCCGTCATTGGTGGTCCGAGGAACCTGGAGCTGCGAGTCCTCCACATACACATTGTGAATTTAGTTATTTATTTTGCAAATGTTTATTTACATGCCTTGATCGATTTCAAACGGTGTCTGCAACGTGGCAGTAAAACGGCTGACCAAGCAAAACGGAAGTCATCGTCATGGACCCGCGAGCTGCGTGAGCTAACTCTCCAATCAGCTAAACAAACTCAATAAAGTTTTTGGTGAATTTACTGAGGAATTTGTGAAACTGAAGCAATACAAAAATAAATGCCTGTGAGGGGGCGGGGCATGCGGACCTGCAGCAAGGCGGGGTGTGCCGGGGCCAGGCTCAGAGATCGGCGACAGGTGCGTAAAATCCCCACCTGGGCTCTTTCATCTGATCTCCTCTTACTCCATTGAAGGGCAGCAGCCGGGATGGAAGAGGTTGGAGAGGTTAAGTGATAAGATAGAGATACAAAAACAACAACAGAAAACACAACAACAATAACAACACTAGAGCAACATCAGCAAATATGATATGTACAAATATGATGGTAAAAGTGTTAGCAAAGAAGCTGTTAGCAAGATAAATAATAATACAAAAATGAAAATGACCATTTTTACACTACAGAAATACAAATACCAATAGAAATAGAACTATATATATTAATAATACCAGTAATTTACCTCTACTATCGACAATACATACACGTTACACTAATTAGAGATACAAAAGAAAACAGGAATGGAGGGGAAGAAAGAGGAGAAACCTATATTAACCTTGTAGATTGTTATAGTAAGAATAGGACAAGCTTTGTCAGTGTGCCATGTGTTACCCAGTTTACCTTAGGGTAACAATGTTAATTTATGTTTGATGAAACGTAATTATGTGCACAAGTGTAAGTACATATGTACATGTATGTGTATTTGTATGTTTGCACAGTGAATGTATATGTACATGTATGTGTATATGTATGTTTGTACAGTGAATGTATATGTAGATGTATATTTTTACGGTGAATGTATATGTTTATTTATTTTTAAATGTATGTCTGTACAGTGAATGTATGTTTATTTATTTTTAAATGTATGTCTGTACAGTGAATGTATATGTACAGTATGTGTATATGTATGTTTCTACAGTGAATGTATATGTACATGTATGTGCATATGTATGTTTGTACAGTGAATATATATGTACAGTATGTGTATATGTATGTTTTGTACAGAAAATGTATATGTACATGTATGTGTATATGTATGTTTGTACAGTGAATGCATATGTACAGTATGAGTATATGTATGTTTGTACAGTGAATGTATGTGTATTTGTATGTGTGTACAGTGAATTTATATCTACATGTATATGTGGATGTATATTTTTACGGTGAATGTATATGTTTATTTATTTTTAAATGTATGTTTGTACAGTGAATGTATGTGTACATGTATGTGTATATGTATGTTTGTACAGTGAATATATATGTACAGTATGTGTATATGTATGTTTGTACAATGAATGTGTATGTACATGTATGTGCATATGTATGTTTGTACAGTGAATATATATGTACAGTATCCGTATATGTATGTTTGTACAGCGAATGTATATTTACATGTATGTGTATATGTATGTTTGTACAGTGAATGCATATGTACAGTATGAGTATATGTATGTTTGTACAGTGAATGTATATGTACATGTATGTGTATATGTATGTTTGTACAGTGAATATATATGTACAGTATATGTATGTTTGTACAGTGAATGTATATGTACATGTACTGTATGTGTATATGTAGGTTTGTACAGTGAATGTATATGTACATGTATGTGTATTTGTATGTTTGTACAGTGAATGTATATGTACATGTATGTGCATATGTATGTTTGTACAGTGAATATATATGTACAGTATGTGTATATGTATGTTTGTACAGCGAATGTATATTTACATGTATGTGTATATGTATGTTTGTACAGTGAATGCATATGTACAGTATGCGTATATGTATGTTTGTACAGTGAATGTATATGTACAGTATGTGTATGTGTATGTTTTTACAGTGAATATATATGTACAGTATGTGTATATGTATGTTTGTACAGTGAATGTATATGTACATGTACATGTATGTGTATATGTATGTTTGTACAGTGAATATATTTGTACATTATGTGTATATGTATGTTTGTACAGTGAATGCATATGTACATGTACTGTATGTGTATATGTATGTTTGTACAGTGAATGTATATGTACATGTATGTGTATGTGTATGTTTGTACAGTAAATTTATATGTACATGTATTTGTATATGTATGTTTGTACAGTGGATCATATGTACATGTACTGTATGTGTATATGTATGTTCGTACAGTGAATGTATATGTACATGTATTGTATGTGTATATGTATGTTTGTACAGTGAATGTATATGTACAGTATGAGTATATGTATGTTTGTACAGTGAATGTATACGTACATGTATTGTATGTGTATATGTATATTTGTACAGTGAATGTATATGTACATGTACATGTATGTGTATATGTATGTTTGTACAGTGAATATATATGTACATTATGTGTATATGTATGTTTGTACAGTGAATTTATATGTACATGTACTGTATGTGTATATGTATGTTTGTACAGTGAATGTATATGTACATGTATGTGTATGTGTATGTTTGTACAGTGAATGCATATGTACATGTACTGTATGAGTATATGTATGTTTGTACAGTGAATGTATATGTACATGTATTTGTATATGTATGTTTGTACAGTGGATCTATATGTACATGTACTGTATGAGTATATGTATGTTTGTACAGTGAATGTATGTGTACATGTATATGTGTGTTTGTACAGTGGATCTATATGTACATGTATGTGTATTTGTATGTTTGTACAGTGAATTTATGTGTACATGTATTTGTATATGTATGTTTGTACAGTGGATCTATATGTACATGTACTGTATGTGTATATGTATGTTTGTACAGTGAATGTATACGTACATGTACTGTATGTGTATATGTATGTTTGTACAGTGAATGTATATGTGCATGTATGTGTATTTGTATGTTTGTACAGTGAATGTATATGTGCATGTATGTGTATTTGTATGTTTGTACAGTGAATGTATATGTACATGTATGTGCATATGTATGTTTGTACAGTGAATATATATGTACAGTATGTGTATATGTATGTTTGTACAGCGAATGTATATTTACATGTATGTGTATATGTATGTTTGTACAGTGAATGCATATGTACAGTATGCGTATATGTATGTTTGTACAGTGAATGTATATGTACAGTATGTGTATGTGTTTACAGTGAATATATATGTACAGTATGTGTATATATATGTTTGTACAGTGAATGTATATGTACATGTACATGTATGTGTATATGTATGTTTGTACAGTGAATATATTTGTACATTATGTGTATATGTATGTTTGTACAGTGAATGCATATGTACATGTACTGTATGTGTATATGTATGTTTGTACAGTGAATGTATATGTACATGTATATGTATGTGTATGTTTGTACAGTAAATTTATATGTACATGTATTTGTATATGTATGTTTGTACAGTGGATCATATGTACATGTACTGTATGTGTATATGTATGTTCGTACAGTGAATGTATATGTACATGTATTGTGTGTGTATATGTATGTTTGTACAGTGAATGTATATGTACAGTATGAGTATATGTATGTTTGTACAGTGAATGTATACGTACATGTATTGTATGTGTATATGTATGTTTGTGCAGTGAATGTATATGTACATGTACAGTATGTGTATATGTATGTTTGTACAGTGAATGTATATGTACATGTACATGTATGTGTATATGTATGTTTGTACAGTGAATATATATGTACATTATGTGTATATGTATGTTTGTACAGTGAATGTATATGTACATGTACTGTATGTGTATATGTATGTTTGTACAGTGAATGTATATGTACATGTATGTGTATGTGTATGTTTGTACAGTGAATGCATATGTACATGTATGTGTATTTGTATGTTTTTACAGTGAATTTATATGTACATGTATTTGTATATGTATGTTTGTACAGTGGATCTATATGTACATGTACTGTATGAGTATATGTATGTTTGTACAGTGAATGTATATGTACATGTATATGTGTGTTTGTACAGTGGATCTATATGTACATGTATGTGTATTTGTATGTTTGTACAGTGAATTTATGTGTACATGTATTTGTATATGTATGTTTGTACAGTGGATCTATATGTACATGTACTGTATGTGTATATGTATGTTTGTACAGTGAATGTATATGTACATGTACTGTATGTGTATATGTATGTTTGTACAGTGAATGTATATGTGCATGTATGTGTATTTGTATGTTTGTACAGTGAATGTATATGTGCATGTGTGTGTATTTGTATGTTTGTACAGTGAATTTATATGTACATGTATGTGCGTATGTATGTTTGTACAGTGAATGCATATGTACAGTATGAGTATATGTATGTTAGTACAGTGAATGTATATGTAAAGTATGTGTATATGTATGTTTGTACAACAAATGTATATGTACATGTATGTGTATATGTATGTTTGTACAGTGAATATATATGTACAGTATGTGTATATGTATGTTTGTACAGCAAATGTATATGTACACGTATGTGTATATGTATGTTTGTACAGTGAATATATATGTACAGTATGTGTATATGTATGTTTGTACAGTGAATGTATATGTACATGCACATGTATGTGTATATGTATGTTTGTACAGTGAATATATTTGTACATTATGTGTATATGTATGTTTGTACAGTCAATGCATATATACATGTACTGTATGTGTATATGTATGTTTGTACAGTGAATGTATATGTACATGTATGTGTATGTGTATGTTTGTACAGTGAATGTATATGTACATGTATTTGTATATGTATGTTTGTACAGTGGATCTATATGTACATGTACTGTATGTGTATATGTATGTTTGTACAGTGAATGTATATGTACAGTATGAGTATGTGTATGTTTGTACAGTGAATGTATACGTACATGTATTGTATGTGTATATGTATGTTTGTACAGTGAATGTATATGTACATTATGAGTATACGTATGTTTGTACAGTGAATGTATATGTACATGTACATGTATGTGTATATGTATGTTTGTACAGTGAATATATATGTACATTATGTGTATATGTATGTTTGTACAGTGAATGTATATGTACATGTACTGTATGTGTATATGTATGTTTGTACAGTGAATGTATATGTACATGTATGTGTATGTTTGCACAGTGAATGCATATGTACATGTATGTGTATTTGTATGTATGTACAGTGAATTCATATGTACATGTATTTGTATATGTATGTTTGTACAGTGGATCTATATGTACATGTACTGTATGAGTAAATGTATGTTTGTACAGTGAATGTATATGTACATGTATGTGTATGTTTGTACAGTGAATATATATGTACATGTTTGTGTATTTGTATGTTTGTACAGTGAATTTATGTGTACATGTATTTGTATATGTATGTTTGTTCAGTGGATCTATATGTACATGTACTGTATGTGTATATGTATGTTTGTACAGTGAATATATATGTACATGTACTGTATGTGTATATGTATGTTTGTACAGTGAATGTATATGTACATGTATGTGTATTTGTATGTTTGTACAGTGAATTTATATGTACAGTATGTGTATATGTATGTTTGTACAGTGGATGTATATGTACATGTATGTGTATGTGTATGTTTGTACAGTGAATGTTTATGTACATGTATGTGTATTTGTATGTTTGTAAAATGAATGTATATGTACATGTATGTGTATTTGTATGTTTGTACAGTGAATGTATATGTCCAGTATGTGTATATGTATGTTTGTACAGTGAATGTATATGTATAGTATGTGTGTATGTATGTTTGTAAAATGAATGTATATATACATGTAGGTGTATATGTATGTTCATACGGTGAATATATATGTTGTTGTTTTTTTTATTTGATATTTTTTGGAGACCCCTGCTGTATATCATCAACACCTACAATGCTGTTCCTCTTGACCTCCAGCGGGTCCCCGCGGAAAAAAAAGCCAGCGACGTGACATCAAAGTGACATCTTTTCTTTAAACGCTTCAATTTAGTTTGTGCGAAACGTCAAAGAGAAAACGCGTCTTTTCTCCTGCAGCGCCACTTATTTTACTCAAGATCACCCCTTTTATTCGCCAACAACCCACTCATTATAGGCTGCCAGGAAAGTGTAGTGTGTGTGTGTGTGTGTGTTAAAGCAGGAGAATATCTGTGTAACTACGTTCTCCAGGAGGAACACAAGAAGTGTCAGCCGTAATCGTTACTTAAACGGCTTTATTCCCCACACACGCAGGATATAACGTTTTAACAGACCCTCCACAACTTCCTGTGGTTGTCGCCGTCCAGGCACCTTTTTCGACTAAAACTTACGATAAAATTGAATCAACTCGGGATTTTCTGAATTTGTCGTCATCGGTTTAGGGGTTGCTCGTAACCATAACCTCAAAAAGCACGAGTTCAAGAAAACTTGAAAAAAACAAAAAACACTATGTTGATGTTTTACTCATTTTATACCGTGCATACTTAAAAGTAGACCTGCACATGTAAAGACCTCAGTATCAAATTACTCCACTACCTTATTCAGTTTGACTAATATTCGGGGTAAATAGTGTTGTATGGTACAACGGTACTGGTATAGTATTGCGGTACTAATGAATCAAAAACGGTACTATGCTCTTTTTGAAAAGTACCAGTACGTTGTGAAATTGATGGTTTTACGAGCAAGGGAGCATGTTCGGCAGCGCACAATCACAGAGTACTTACAAGCAGACACAGCGTGTAGAGAGAAAAGGGAAAAATGATACATCCATCCATCCATCCATTTTCTACCGCTTATTCCCTTTCGGGGTCGCGGGGGGCGCTGGCGCCTATCTCAGCTACAATCGGGCGGAAGGCAGGGTACACTTTGGCTGCAATAAAGATAAAGGTGAAGTTAAAACACTTAAACGCCCCCAGGAAGAGATGCTTTAAGACATGGCTAGCTAGCATCCATCCACAGTGTTTTAGCTACTTCTAAATCACTAATCCTAGCCTCCATGGTGACAAATAAAGTATGTTTCTTACAAGTAATATGTACAAAGGATAGCTAAACATGCTTCACAACACACCATAGCTCACCGGCGTCGCAATGTAAACAAACACTATAGGTGGATCTACACCTAACATCCACTGTAATTATACCAAGTACAGGAGAGTTTCTAGTCGATACTACTATAATACATCGCTATTTTTTTTTTATCGTCAAACAATCTTTTTTTTAAATGTTTTTAAACTCAATAAATTCGTCCCTGGACACGTGAGGACTTTGAATAGGACCAATGTATGATCCTGTGACTACTTGGTATCGGATCAATACCTACATTTGCGGTATCATCCAAAAGTAATGTAAAGTACCCAAAAAACAGAAAAATAAGTGTTTATTATATTTTAACAGAAGTGTAGACAGAACATGTTAAAATGAAAATAAGCAGATATTAACAGTAAATTACCAAGTAAAATAATAATATATTTTTTTACAGTTTGTCCCTCATAACGTTGACAAAATAATAACAAATCGAAGTGAATGTTGTCTGTCGATCTGTGTTGGCACTGTGATGAGGTGGCGACTTGTCCAGAGCGTATGCCACCTTCCGCCCGAATGCAGCTGAGATAGGCTCCAGCACCCGCGCAACCCCGGTAGAAAAATGGATGGATGGATGACAATAAGTCAAATTAGGAGCCTTTGTTTGCTTACTTACGACTAAAAAAGAAAAGTTTTGTAGTATGTTCACTATTTTATTTAAGGACAAGCTTGCAATAATTATGTTTAATGTACCCTAAGATTTTTTGTTAAGATAAAGCCAATAATGACATTCGTTTGTGGTCCCGCTTATTTCGAAAAGTACCGAAAAGTATCGAAAACATTTTTGTGTCCGGTACCGGTACTAAATTATTGGTATCGGAACAACCCTAAGAGTAAAAATATTCATAGAAAGAAACACAAAAGGCTTCCTTTTTGTTGGTTCTTTTCTTGGTCGTTCACAAGTTGCAGACATTCTCCCTGTAAGTTTTATGCTTGAAAACATTTCATTTTAAATGTTCATTTATGTTCCAACGCATTTAGACCACATATTAAGAACATTTGTGAACTGTTGTGCATCGACAAGAGTGATTTGAGTTTGTCATTAATATATGTCATACATATACTTATATATATATATATATGTATATATATATATATATATATATATATATATATATATATATATATATATATATATATATATATTTATATATACACCGTATTTCCTTGAATTGCCGCCGGGGCACTAATTAATTTAAAACCTCTTCTCAGTCCTGCGCTTACCAAAGGCATGCGGTAAAAGTAAGCATGCGCTAATTATTTTAAAACCTCTTCTCACTCTGGCACTTACCAAAAGCATGCAGTAAAAATTTGAGTGTGATGTAACCTTGGACATTAAATCCTACTGAATAGCTCTTAATCTTCTTCCCTTTATGTCAGGGGTAGGGAACCTATGGCTCTAGACCCAGATGTGGCTCTTTTGATGACTGCATCTGGCTCTCAGATACGTCATAGCTGACATTGGTTAACACCAGACCTAGGCAAATTAGGCCCGGGAGCCACTTGCTTTATGCTGACAGGGGAAGTGTCACTCGTGACGTCACGAGTTTGACCAGGCGGTAAAACTAAGCATGCGCTAATTATTTGGCGAAGCGGGTGTGACCCGGCAGTAATTCAAGGCAGGTATATATGATATATATATATATATATATATATATATATATATATATATATATATATATATATATATATATATATATATATATATATATATATATATAATACATTAACAATATTTTCTTACATAAACTGCAAAAAAGATCTTAAAATTTTACTTTAAGTCACCAGAATTTTACAGTAGAAGTAGTGTTTTTTTTTTTACAGCATATAAAAACATAATAAATGGAATGGAATGGAAAGGAAAAACACTGTTTTTAGCGGGGAAAAAATAGAGCTGCCAGGTTTTTTTTACCATTAAATCTTGTTGTTTTGATGTTTTTGTTGTCATTACTTTTTCATGTTTTAGTGTTTTACTGTGTATAGAAAAAAATAAAACAGTTCCAAAGTTTATTGTACAGTAAAAAAAAACTCAGTCGGCGGAATTTAGTCGTAAAATCTATAGTCAATTTTACAATCGTCAAGCATATATTTAAATACAGTATTTATCTTTATTTTAACAACTTTTTTTGGAATATATGACAATATAATATTTACATGTTGATAATATTGAATTTTAAAATACATGCCATTGCTTGCAGTACATGATATTTAAGAACATATATTTAGTAAGAAAATATTTAAATTTTATCAACGCGTATTATTTCCCGGCTTTCATGGGCCAGATATGGCCCCAGGGCCTTGAGTTCGACACCCGTGGCTTAGCCCATCAGCGTGCGCGTTCCAGTTGGTCAAAGATGCGAGGCAACGTACGAGTCGGGGGTTGGGGGGGTTGCACTTCACATCAACCTCCTAATGGGCGAGATGGGGACTCGGAGGGTTTGTTTATCCTGGTGTGGCTGCCTACTCGGGGGTGACTAAATGCCAGATGTGAGAGGAATTAAGCGCGCAGACAGACTTGATTACTCACTATTATTCCTTCTCGGATCTGGGCTCGCTGTGCTCCTCAATGGCTCGCCGTGGCGTTGGCGGAGGTATTCATCAAAGTGTGGCACTGCTAAACACCGGCCGACATGGAGTTGCTGGGATGTATCGCAGCGCCGGCGGCTGGCATGGCACATTAGTGATTCTTTTTTGGCCACGGGGAAAAAAAGACAGTAGGAAAAAAAAAAAAAACAATAACTCGCGTCGTTTGCATAATGGAGTCCCACAACTATGCCCCGAGGTCCCTGTAAATGTTGCATTCATGCCTTGGGGCTGCAACTATTCCAAACATATATATATATATATATATATATATATATATATATATATATATATATATATACAGTATATATATTTGTCCACATCCAACAGCAATAGGTCAGAACCTGTGGGTGAAGTCCTGCAGAACACACATTGGGTTTCTCCCAGGTAAAGCATTGGAAATCTAGTTGCCATGGCTACAATGTGGCAAAAAAAAAAAAAAAAAAAAAACATTCTCAAAGTGAGAAATTACCTAAAATTATTTAGTGGGTGTCCAAAGTGCGGCCCGTATGACACTTTCTTAACGCCTAATAAAAAACAACCCAGATTGGAACATAACTAGAATGCCGTACTTAAGGTTCTAGTTTTGCCTCATGTCCAAATTTCACTTTGGATAATGACATTTTTGCTGCCATGGTAACACAGGCCTTCGAATTGTAACTTTTTTTTAAAGGTCAAGGCAAGTGTTGTCTTTTAAAAAGTGCTCATATTTTAGGGCACCAAGGCAAGTTAAAAGGGCACCGAGGCAAACATTCTATTTTTGAGGCAGGGCCTACCAAGCAGATGTTTCCATATGAGTTGGAAAATTGTGTTAGATGTAAATATAAAAGGAATACAAAGATTTGCAAATCCTTTTCAACCTATATTCAATTGAATGCACTACAAAGACAAGATATTTGATGTTCAAACTCATAAACTTTATTTTTTTTGCAAATAATAATTAATTTAAAATTACCAAAGTGCCAAAGTAGTTGGGAAAGGGCATGTTCACCACTGTGTTACATCACATTTTCTTTAAATAATATTGTCCCCCGCCACCGTGACCACCACTTCCCGAAGACAGCTGGCACTCCACTCGGCGACGGAAAGTTTCTGTGAGTATGGCTTCCTGCGCTTCGTGCACTTTACTCATGGATAGGTTGGCTTTGCTAGAGAGCCGTGTCCGCCAGTTAGAGCAGTGTAATTTCGTAACTTTAGATGTTGCGGACACATCTGCTAGCGTTAGCTGTAGCGAGCTAACTAGCCCAGCTTGTAGCAGCCCTAATCGGCCTACAAGCTACGGTGTACCGGTTGAGACGCATAATAGATTTAGCCCTTTAGCTAGTCCTACACCCCAGTCTACCGGGCACCACACTTTAGTTATAGGGGACTCCATCACCCGAAACATAAAGCTTAGCAAACCAGCCACAATTAAGTGTATTCCCGGGGGCAGAGCACCTGACATTGAAGCTAATCTTAGGGAGCTAACTCGCAACAGGTCTAGTAAGCACGTACGGCAGGCTAACCGCACCACTAGTTATGCGAATATAGTAATACACGTTGGCTCCAATGACGTTAGGATGAGACAATCAGAGATTACAAAGAGAAACATAGCCAGGGCTTGTAATCTCGCCAGAAAGATGTCCAGGCATCGAGTAATTGTCTCTGGCCCCCTGCCTGGGAGAGGCAATGATGAGAGATATAGCAGATTAGTCTCTCTTAACAGGTGGCTGGATAGCTTCTGCAGACAACAGGGATTTACGTTTATTGATAATTGGCCCTCTTTCTGGGACAAACCTGGCTTGCTGAGGAGAGACGGCCTTCACCCTAACCAGGAAGGCGCTATCCTCTTGTCTCGGAACATAGACTTCGCATTGAGCCACATTTGACTAACTGCACTAGAGCAAGCCCGGTCACAGGCAATTACAGAGCCTGCTAGCCTGGGTATGGAGTCAGTTAAGTTAGAACTAGCCAGCGCCAGGCTGGATGATCCCTGTACACAGCAATTTTCGTAGAATAATACACAACTCACAAAATGTTTTTTCTACTGTGTCTATGACTTCGTCAGAGTTAGACATGCGTTCTACTGAGGTGGCAAATTATGATGTGTTCAGTTTATCGCAGCGCCAAGTAGACAATCTGAAAATTCCCGTCATATCAATTCCTAGATATGGTCGTAATTATTTTAAGTACACTGCGCATAATAAACGCAACATTATTAATATTGCTACTACGGATAATTTTATCAACAACTCCTTAAAACAGCCCACTACCTATAATATGGGCTTTCTAAACATCAGATCTTTGTCTCCCAAAACGTTATTAGTCAATGAGGTCATTAGAGACAACAACCTTAACGTCATCGGTCTTAGCGAAACCTGGCTTAAACCAGACGACTTTTTTGCGATAAATGAGGCATCCCCTCCTAACTATACGAATGCGCATATTGCCCGTCACCTCAAAAGGGGAGGGGGTGTTGCACTAATATACAACGAAAACTTTAACTTTAGTCCTAACTTAAATAATAAATATAAATCGTTTGAGGTGCTTTCTATGAAGTCTGCCACACCTCTGCCTCTGTGCCTGGCCGTTATCTACCGCCCCCCAGGGCCCTATTCGGACTTTATTAGTGAATTCTCAGAGTTTGTTGCTGATCTAGTGACGCACGCCGATAATATAATTATAATGGGGGACTTTAATATCCATATGAATACCCCATTGGACCCACCGTGCGTGGCGCTCCAGACTATAATTGATAGCTGTGGTCTTACACAAATAATAAATGAACCGACGCATCGCAGCGGTAATACGATAGACCTAGTGCTTGTCAGAGGTATCACCGTCTCCAAAGTTATGATACTCCCGTATACTAAAGTAATGTCCGATCATTACCTTATAAAATTCGAAGTTCAGACTCATGTTCGGCAAGCTAATAATAATAATAACTGCTATAGCAGCCGCAACATTAATGCTGCCACAACGACGACTCTTGCGGACCTACTGCCCTCGGTAATGGCACCGTTCCCAAAGTATGTGGGCTCTATTGATAACCTCACTAACAACTTTAACAACGCCCTGCGCGAAACCATTGATAGTATAGCACCGCTGAAGTTAAAAAAGGCTCCAAAAAGGCGTACGCCATGGTTTACTGAAGAAACTAGAGCTCAGAAATTATTATGTAGAAAGCTGGAACGCAAATGGCGCACGACTAAACTTGAGGTGCACCATCAAGCATGGAGTGATAGTTTAATAACTTATAAACGCATGCTTACCTTAGCTAAAACTAATTATTACTCAAATCTCATCCGCATTAATAAAAACGATCCAAAATTTTTGTTTAGTACAGTAGCATCGCTAACCCAACAAGGGACTCCTTCCAGTAGCTCCACCCATTCGGCAGATGACTTTATGAAGTTCTTTAATAAGAAAATTGAACTTATTAGAAAGGAGATTAAAGACAATGCGTCCCAGCTACAACGGGGTTATAGTAACACAGATACGATTGTATACACGGCGGATACTGCAAATATCCAAAATAGTTTCTCTCGTTTTGATGAAATAACATTAGAAGGATTGTTACAACGTGTAAATGGAATAAAACAAACAACATGTTTACTTGACCCACTTCCTGGGAAACTTATCAAGGAGCTTTTTGTATTATTAGGTCCATCAGTGCTAAATATTATAAACTTATCACTTTCCTCGGGCACTGTTCCCGTTGCATTCAAAAAAGCGGTTATTCATCCTCTCCTTAAAAGACCTAACCTCGATCCAGACCTCATGGTAAACTACCGACCGGTGTCTCACCTTCCCTTTATTTCGAAAATCCTCGAAAAAATTGTTGCAGAGCAGCTAAATGAGCACTTAGCGTTTAACAATCTATGTGAAACCTTTCAATCCGGTTTCAGGGCAAATCACTCGACTGAGACAGCCCTCGCAAAACTGACTAATGATCTATTGCTAACGATGGACTCTGATGCGCCATCTATGTTGCTGCTCCTCGATCTTAGCGCTGCTTTCGATACCGTCGATCATAATATTTTATTAGAGCGTATCAAAATACGAATTGGTATTTCAGACTCAGCCCTGTCATGGTTTAACTCTTATCTTACTGATAGGATGCAGTGCGTCTCCTATAACAGTGTGACCTCGGACTATGTTAAGGTAACGTGTGGAGTTCCCCAGGGTTCGGTCCTTGGCCCTGTACTCTTCAGCATCTACATGCTGCCGCTAGGTGACGTCATACGCAAATACGGTATTAGCTTTCACTGTTATGCTGATGACACCCAACTCTACATGCCCCTAAAGCTGACCAACACGCCGGACTGTAGTCAGTTGGAAGCGTGTCTTAATGAAATTAAACAATGGATGTCCGCTAACTTTTTGCAACTTAATGCCAAAAAAACGGAAATGCTGATTATCGGTCCTGCTAGACACCGACCTCTATTTAATAATACAACTTTAACATTTGACAACCAAATAATAAAACAAGGTGACTCTGTAAAAAATCTGGGTATTATCTTCGACTCAACTCTCTCCTTTGAGTCACACATTAAAAGCGTTACTAAAACGGCCTTCTTTCATCTCCGTAATATCGCTAAAATTCGCTCCATTTTGTCCACTAAAGACGCCGAGATCATTATCCATGCGTTTGTTACGTCTCGTCTCGATTACTGTAACGTATTATTTTCGGGTCTCCCCATGTCTAGCATTAAAAGATTACAGTTGGTACAAAATGCGGCTGCTAGACTTTTGACAAGAACAAGAAAGTTTGATCATATTACGCCTGTACTGGCTCACCTGCACTGGCTTCCTGTGCACTTAAGATGTGACTTTAAGGTTTTACTACTTACGTATAAAATACTACACGGTCTAGCTCCAGCCTATCTTGCCGATTGTATTGTACCGTATGTCCCGGCAAGAAATCTGCGTTCAAAAGACTCCGGCTTATTAGTGATTCCTAGAGCTCAAAAAAAGTCTGCGGGCTATAGAGCGTTTTCCGTTCGGGCTCCAGTACTCTGGAATGCCCTCCCGGGAACAGTTCGAGATGCTACCTCAGTAGAAGCATTTAAGTCTCATCTTAAAACTCATCTGTATACTCTAGCCTTTAAATAGACCTCCTTTTTAGACCAGTTGATCTGCCGCTTCTTTTCTTTCTCCTATGTCCCCCCCTCCCTTGTGGAGGGGGTCCGGTCCGATGACCAGGGATGAAGTACTGACTGTCCAGAGTCGAGACCCAGGATGGACCGCTCGCCTGTATCGGTTGGGGACATCTCTACGCTGCTGATCCGCTTGAGATGGTTTCCTGTGGACGGGACTCTCACTGCTGTCTTGGAGCCACTATGGATTGAACTTTCACAGTATCATGTTAGACCCGCTCGACATCCATTGCTTTCGGTCCCCTAGAGGGGGGGGGGTTGCCCACATCTGAGGTCCTCTCCAAGGTTTCTCATAGTCAGCATTGTCGCTGGCGTCCCACTGAATGTGAATTCTCCCTGCCCACTGGGTGTGAGTTTTCCTTGCCCTTTTGTGGGTTCTTCCGAGGATGTTGTAGTCGTAATGATTTGTGCAGTCCTTTGAGACATTTGTGATTTGGGGCTATATAAATAAACATTGATTGATTGATTGATTGATTGATAAACAACACTCAAAAAACGTTTGGGAACTGAGGAAACTAATTGTTGAAGCTTTGAAAGTGGAATCATTTTCCATACTTGTTTTATGTAGAGTTTCAGTCGTTCAACAGTCTGGGGTCATTGCTGTCGTATTAAACGCTTCATAATGTGCCACACATTTTTGATGCGAGACAGGTCTGGACTACAGGCGGGCCAGGAAAGTATCCGCACTCTTTTTTTTTTTTTAAAGAAGACACGCTGTTGTAACACTTGTCTTGCTGAAATAAGCAGGGGTGTCCATGATAATGTTGCTTGGATGACAACATATGTTGTTCCAAAACCTGTATGTACCTTTCAGAATTAATGGTGCCTTCACAGATGTGTAAGTTACCCATGCCTTGGGCACTAATACACCCCCATACCATCACAGATGCTGGCTTTTGGACTTTGCGCCTATAAAAATCCAAATGGTTATCTTCCTCTTTTTTTCTGGAGGACACCACGTCCTCTGTTTCCAACTATAATTTGAAATGTGGACTCGTCAGATCACAGAACACCTTTGCACTTTGCATCAGTCCATCTTAGGTGAGCTCGGGCCCAGCCAAGCCGGCGGCGTTTCAGGATATTGTTGATAAATGGGTTTGGCTTTGCATAGTAGAGTTCTAACTTGCGCTTACAGATGTAGCGACCAACTGTAGTTACTGACAGTGTTCCTGAGCCCATGTGGTGATATCCTTTACACAATGATGTCGGTTTTTGATTCTGTACCGCCTGAGGGATCAAAAGTCCGTAATACCATCGCTTACGTGCAGTGATTTCTGCAGATTCTCTAAACTTTTTGATGATATAAATGGTAAAATACTTAAATTCCTTGCTATAGCTCGTTGAGAAATGTTGTTCTAAAACTATTCGACAATTTGCTTACAAAGTGGTGACCCTCACCCCATCCTTGTTTGTGAATTATTTAGCATTTATTGTAAGCTGCTTTTATACACAAGCATGGCACCCAACTGTTCCCAATTAGCCTGCACACCTGTGGGATGTTCCATATAAGTATTTGATGAGCATTCCTCAACTTTAGCAGTATTTATTGCCACCTTTCCCAACTTCTTTGTCAAGTGTTGCTGGCATCAAATTCTAAAGTTAATGATTACTTGCAAAAAAAAAAAAATGTTTATCAGTTTGAACATCAAATATGTTGTCTTTGTAGTATATTCAACTAAATATGGGTTAAAAATTATTTGCAAATAATTGCATTCAATTTATATTTACATCTAACACAATTTCCCAACTCATATGGAAACGGGGTTTGTATATACAAACATACATATATACAAGGGCGTAGAATTGGGTAGGGACGCTAGGGACACGTCCCTACCAATATCCAGCCGCTACTGTGTAGTCACTATCAATACAAGCGTTGCCCGTAATGTTTTGTCAATGATTATGGCACAGAAAGGGTTAAATGTCGGTCTCTGCTAGAAGTCCCGCCTCTAACCTAAATATTGCTCCCTGATTGGTTGCCGCTTTCATGCTAACTTACGTGTGATTGGCTGTCCCCGCTGTCACACCTTGCTGTGGAAAAAACAGTCCCACCTATCCAGGCGTTAGCTCCAAATTAGCACTGCATCTCGTCTTTTCCTCCGCTTTTTTTCCAGGTGAAAGTCAATGCTCAGTCCCCTCTACCATTGTTAACCCTCCCCGTAGGTGAAAGTTAACCTTAAACATGTGAATTAAACTACTTTAGTCCGTTTTTTAACATTGTAAAAACATCAGCTGTCTCTTTCTACGGACTGCAACAGTCCGTTGTCATGGATACATGACAACAACTTCCATTCATACCAGTCATACGTGCCTGAGGCGGAGTGATCAGGCTTTACAATAGTAGCCGTGCTCATTATTTAAACCACGGTTAACAGCCAATCAGATCGCCGGATTTCACCTTTCCGTTTTATTTTTTGAATTTTTTTTAGTTTCATGTAACATATTTACAGTACAAAAGCAGCAATAGAAAGAAGTAGATGAAGGGAAACATTTTGAGTGATTTAAACACAAGTTGGGGAAAAGATTATTACAGTTCATTTATGTTTATTTACAATGTTGTATTGCATGAATGTATTTCTGATGTTGTTGATGGACAGTAGGCTATGTTCATTGACAGTATGATGCACAGTTGCACTACAGCCCTACACTAAAGAGTAAAGATGAGAACACTTCCAAGTTGTCTCCTTTGCTTTCATTTTAGTTACTTTACCCTATAACATCTGCATGATGTGAAATTATGATTGCTAATGTGAAAAAAAAAAGAGTAAACTTTCAGAGTGCTGCCTTGGAGCACTTTTGTGTCCCCACCAATCTCAAAATCAAACCTACTCCCTTGCATATATATGTATATATATATACGGGGGTTTCGGTTCGGTGCGGAGGAATACCGAACGAGTTCAACATGTACATATGAAGTAGCCGCCTATGCTAAAGTCTTAACAAGCTGCTCCGCACCGTTCTGCCTATGTGTCTTTACACAGCACCCTGCATTGTCCCTCCCACACAACCATCTGATTGGTTACATACAAAGACAATCAGCAATGCGCATGTCGTCAAGGCTTAAGTGTCGATGTCGAGCAGATAGGTCTATAGCAGGGGAGCAACTCACCCTCCCCAAATTATATTCCAAGTCAACTACTTTCTAAACATCACTATGAGCCCGTTGACCTTCTAGAAACAAACTGCAGCTTAGCTCACTCGCAGTCCTGTCTTTAGGTGAAGGCTAGTTAGCTTTTAGCGAAACGTTAACCCATTTTGTGTTTGCAGGTTTCTGCTCCGTCAAAAGTTTCCTCCTCTCCCAGCTTGCTAGCCTCAACCTGAACCTTGGTATTTACCGTGATGACGGACTGGCAGTGTGCCGCGCCTCGCCAAGGAGCAGCGAGAACACCAAGAAGCGCATATGCCAAATCTTCAAAGAAAACGGCCTACAGATCACGATTTGATTGATTGATTGATTGATTGACATATTTTTATTTCAAATATGCAAAAAAAAACCAAAATAAACAAGAGCAAGCATGATCCAATACAGTGCTATAGCCTTAACGGCTATTATAACAAAATGAAGCCAACAAGCAAACCGTCAACTTCCTCGACGTCACTTTCAACCTGAGAAATAACAGCTACCAACCATTCACGAAACCCAACACAACACTCCAATACGTGCACCATGACAGCAACCACCCACCCACCACCACGAAAAGAATACCTACCGGAATTAATAAAAAGCTATCGATGCTGTCATCTAGCAAAGCTGAATTCGACCAAGCAACCCCCCCGTACCAGAAAGCACTTGATGAAAGCGGATACAACTTCACCCTCACCTATGAACCCACTCCAGGAAACCAACCAAAAAAGAGCAGAAAACGAAACAACAAAATCTGGTACAATCCGCCATTCAGCAAAAACGTCTCAACCAACATCGGCCGCAAGTTCCTCACTCTGATGGACAAACACTTCCCCAAAGGCAACACCCTAAGAAAAATATTCAACAAGAACAACATTAAATTGAGCTACAGCTGTATGAATAACATACAACAAATCATTTCAAACCACAACAAAGCAATTGCAAAAGGACTGCCTACCCCCAGACTAAACGACTCTGAAACCAATAAGGAATGTAACTGTCGCAAGAAACCTGATTGCCCTCTCAACGGAGGGTGCTTACAGACATCAGTCGTTTACCAAGCAAAGGTAACACGCAAGGACATTAACACATCAGACACGTACGTACGATTAACCGAAGGAGCGTTCAAAACAAGATGGAATAATCACAACGCCTCCTTTAGAAACCAGACTTTGCGGAATTCTACAGAACTCAGCAAACACATTTGGAACCTCAAAGACAATAATGTTGAATATTCAATAACATGTCAAATTCTTGCATCCAGCACACCTTACAACAGTGGTAATAAAAGATGCAACCTATGCTTAGAAGAGAAACTGTTTATTATATATCATCCAGATCTATCATCCCTCAACAAGCGCAGTGAAATCATTTCAACATGCCGCCACAGACGGAAACACATCCTAGGTAACACATGAGCCAATCACCACACCCTACGCCTGCCTGTACCCACCCACTCTGTGCCCTATATAAACCATTGTATGTGAATGCTTCCATTAAAATCTCCTGATGATTGAGGGAACCCCTCATGAAACAGTTCTGTAGGGACGAAGTAGTCTTGTAATTTTTCCCACACCTACATATATATATATATATATATATATATATATATATATATATATATATATATATATATATATATATATATATATATATATATATACATACATACCTACATACATAGATACATGAATTGATTAACGTGGACCCCAACTTAAACAAGTTGAAAAACTTGTTTAAGTGGTCAATTGTACGGAATATGTACTGAACTGTGTGTGCAATCTACTAATACAAGTATCAATCAATCAATCAAACATACATACATACATACAGTACATACCAACATATATATATATATATATATATATATATATATATATATGTATATATATATATATACATACACACACTATATCTGGCCACCCAACCGAAAACATTTTCATAATCATGTGTATAAAATCAAGCGCTTAGGCATGGGGACTGTTTCTACAAACATGGGTGAAGGAACGGGCCGACCTCAGTGATTTCCAGCATTGAACTGTCATAAGATGTCACCTGTGCAATAAATCCGTTCGTGAAATTTCCTCGCTCCTAAATATTCCAAAATCAGGTTTATTGTAAGAAAAGTGAAACATTTGGGAACAACAGCAACTCAGCCCGGAAAGTAATAGGCCACGTAAACTGACAGAGAGAGGTCATTGGATGCTGAAGTGCATAGTGCAAAGACTTTCTGCACAGTCAGTTGCTACAGAGCTCCAAACTTCATGTGGCCTTCCAATTAGCCTACGTACAGTACGCAGAGAGCTTTATAGAATAGGTTTTTCATGGCCGTGCAGCTGAATTTAAGCCATACATCACCAAGTCCAATGCAAAGTGTCACCACTGGACTCGAGCAGTGGAGACGCCTTCTCTAGAGTTATGAATCACGCTTTTCCATCTGGCGATCTGATGGACCAGTCTGGATTTAGAGGTTGCCAGGAGAATGCTACATTTCGGACTGCATTGTGTGAAATTTGGTGGAGGAGGAATTATGGTTGGGGTTGTTTTCCAGGAGTTGGGCTGAGCCCCTTAGTTCCGGTAAAATTAACTTTGAATGCTCCAGGATACCAAAATATTTTGGACAAAAAAGGTAAAGAAATCCACACGTGGTTGTTGACAGCCACAAATCAAAAAAAACATTTACGACACGATACAAAATTGTCATGTCTTAAACCATTGAGTTTGGAGGGCAAACAATCGACAAATTTAAACTCTGATATTCACCTGCCTAAATAAGTTCTGTCACTTGTTACAATTTTTCCCCGACAGCCTGTATTTGTTTAAGTTTTCTTTTTTTTTTTACTCTTTCCTGACTTGGCATTTTGAGAACTGCCAGACCATAAATCTCCGAACACTTGACATCCGTCCAGAACCTCATGCAGCTAGTCTATCTCTCGTAAAATCTCGGAAAAACTTGTCTGTTCTCGTTGCCGATTTACCTTTGACCCACGCTTCCAAAAATGCCTTAAACCAGGGGTGTCAAACTTATTTTAGATGGGGGGGCCACATAGAGAAAAATCTACTCCAGAGTGGGCCGTACCGGTAAAATCCCAGAGCGATAACTTAAAAATAAAGACAACTAGTAAAAGTAATCTTTCTGACGTCACATTTCATTTTATTATTTTTGTACATAAACGTAATATGCCCTTTTTTTTGCTTTATTAAAACATTATTTACTGTATTTCTGTCCTTCATATATTTTTGTTACACCTTATTTCATTTTCAAATTGTTGCACTCACAAGCAAGAAACTTGACCCTCGCCATGTGAATGTGAAAGAATGCCGGGTGGGAGGTAGGGTCAAATGGCAGCCATGTTTCTGCTTACCACCACCATCGTATGCATGAGGACTGAATGATTAATGGTTTGCTGTATATATTCAATATGTTATTATTAGTAGTAGGACATGCATGCAGGCTTAGGTCAATGGAATCAATATTTACTCCGGCTGGTAGTGTTGGGAGTAAACACTCAAATGATGGAATAACGATGACTCACTCGCTGTAGGTGCACCGCCTTAAGGGAAAGTGCGTGCAACCGGCCAAGAAAAGAGGAAAAAAAGGCACATTTGCACATTTCTACGTTGCTGCATTTGAATAAAAAAATGTGAACGTTATAAACCTCACAGTTTATACATAGCTTTTAAAACTAAGCTAATTTGTTCCAGAAATAATGGCGTTTCAAAATGGACAATTTTCATATTTTATGGACCAGGTCAAAGCTATAA
>NC_084631.1:31120832-31180832 GCF_033978795.1 Nerophis ophidion | reverse complement strand
TAATAATACAAAGAGCTCCTTGATCAGTTTCCCAGGAAGAGGGTCAAGTAAACATGTTGTTTGTTTTATTCCATTTACACGTTGTAACAATTCCTCTAATGTTATTTCCTCAAAACGAGAGAAACTATTTTGGAGGGCAGTATCCGCCGTATATACAATCGTGTCAGTGTTAATAGAACCCCGTTGTAGCTGGGACGCAATGTCTTTAATCTCCTTTCTAATGACTTCAATTTTCTTACTAAAGAATTAAATAAAGTCATCAGCTGAGTGGGTGGAGCTACTGGAAGGAGTCCCTTGTTGGGTTAGCGATGCTACCGTACTAAACAAAAATTTATGATCGTTTTTATTACGGTGGATGAGATTTGAGTAATAATTAGCTTTAGCTAAGGTAAGCATGTGTTTATAAGTTATTAAACCATCACTCCATGCTTGATGGTGCACCTCAAGTTTAGTCGTACGCCATTTGCGTTCCAGCTTTCTGCATAATAATTTCTGAGCTCTAGTTTCTTCTGTAAACCACGGGGTACGCTTTTTTGGAGCCTTTTTTAACTTTAGCGGTGCTATGTTATCAATGGTTTCGCGCAGGGCGTCGTTAAAGTTGTTAGTGAGGTTATCAATAGAGCCCACATATTTTGGGAATGGTGCCATTACCGAGGGCAGTAGGTCAGCAAGAGTTGTCGTTGTGGCCGTATTAATGTTGCGGCTGCTATAGCAGTTATTATTATTATTAGTTTGACGAACATGCGTCTGAACCTCGAATTTTATAAGGTAATGATCGGACAATACTTTAGTAAACGGGAGTATCGTAACTTTGGAAGCGGTGATACCCCTGACAAGCACTAGGTTTATCGTACTACCGTTGCGATGCGTGGGTTCATTTATTATTTGTGTGAGACCACAGCTATCAATTATAGTCTGGAGCGCTACGCACGGTGGGTCCGATGGGGTATTCATATGGATATTAAAGTCCTCCATTATGATTATATTATCGGCGTGTGTCACTAGATCAGCAACGAACTCTGAGAATTCATTGATAAAGTCCGAATAGGGCCCTGGGGGGCGGTAGATAACAGCCAGGTGTAGAGGCAGCGGTGTGACAGACCTCATAGTAAGCACCTCAAACGATTTATATTTATTATTTATGTTAGGACTAAGGTTAAAGTTTTCGTTGTATATTAGTGCGACCCCCCCACCCCTTTTAAGCGGACGGGCAATATGCGCATGTGTAAAGTTAGGAGGACATGCCTCATTTAGCGCAAAAAAGTCATTTGGTTTAAGCCAGGTTTCACTGAGACCGATGACGTTAAGATTGTTGTCTCTGATAATATCATTAACTAACAACGTTTTGGGAGAAAATGATCTTATGTTTAAAAAACCTATATTATAGGTTGTGGGCTGTTTTAGGGAATTGTTGATCAAATTATCCGTAGTAGCAATATTAATAATGTTGTGTTTATTATGCCCAGTGCATTTAGTATAATTACGACCATATCTAGGAATTGATACGACGGGAATGTTCCGATTGTTTGATTGTTGCTTTGATAAACTGCACGCATCATGGTTAGTCTCCTCAGTAACGGGGATTTTCCGATTGTTTGTTTGTTGCTTTGATAAACTGCACGCATCATGGTTAGCAACCTCAGTAACGGGGATTTTTCGATTGTTTGTCTGTTGCTTTGATAAACTGCACGCATCATGGTTAGCCACCTCAGTAACGGGGATTTTTCGATTGTTTGTTTGTTGCTTTGATAAACTGCACGTATCATAGTTAGCCACCTCGGTAAAACACATGTCCAACTCTGAAACACTCAAAGCAGAAAAAACTTGTTCTAATTTAACAGACTCCTTACCCAGACCAGTAGTCTCGCATCTTTCATCTAAATCCGTCTTCAGGATGGAGGGAAGTGGTGTTCTGTGGGGATTAGCCTTCTGCTTTGTTTTAAGCCCCGCTCGGCATCCGCGTTTCCGATCACACCGCTGGCGTCTGCTCCGTAGACGGCCCCCGCTGCTACTAGACTCCGCTGCTTCACAGGCCGCTGGATGTAGCCGCCGACGTATTCCCATGCTAGTTAGCATGTTTAGCACGCCCGCGTCTATCAGTCCAAAACGGCCCGATATGTCCATATCCAGAAGTGTCTGGCGGTCGTACGTGATCACGGAGTGACCACGATGCGAGCCAGCCATGAAGTCTGCAGAACTGTCCGGCATTTCCGCCAAATGTTCCATCTTTAGCAAGAGCACCGCAGTGTCGCAGCCCGTCCGGGCGCCGCCATCTTGCTATATATATATATATATCCACATTTATTTCTATAAATTTGACCCCCAGGTCAAAATAATTGCTCAGGACTGATCTAAGTCAACAATATGATTTTTTCCAGGACAAACGGACAGGAAAGACTTACAATAATATGTATTTTTGATTTTTACTATTCAATGAGAACCGTTACAAAAACATAATCCAAAAATCTATTTTTTTCACAGCCTGAGTGAACAGTGTCACTTTGTTGTAGTGGAGCTTCAAGGGTCAAAGGTATCAAACAAGAAATGAAAGTATATATTCCATTTTTCACTGCCCAGTACTAACTGTGTACTTTCCAAGCAGCAGTGAGCTGGCGAGAAGTACCATGAAGTGGAATCTGGGCGGCCATGGTCGCTCACTACGTCAGTGTCCCTCTACCATCTTCTAAAACTGCACAGAAAGTTCCACAATAGCCTCAGAACCCCGTTTTAACACCTGGGTCTTTTCACGCCATTTATTCCCCGTTCATTAGCACCGCCGCACATCGCACTTCCCGTATCCCGTCGGCACGGCGACGGAGGAGGTCCTCAGATGTTCCATTCTGCTCCCCCGACAACAACCCTTGCAGGAAGTCACTTTCCCTCGCCGTCCCCTTCCCTTCCTCCGCGTCTTTGAGGCTGCGTTGCGTCTCCACGTGGGACTTTTTGATGTCGCCGTCAAAAAGTGACGTGACCCGGTGATTGGAACATATGTCATCGCGGTTTGGAATCTAAAGCGACGCTTTCATCCCAACGCCTTTGAGATGTGCTACCGGTACACGTTTTTATTTATTCATTTAATTATTTCCAGCAAGGCTGAAAAATAATAGACCTGGATGCAAGAATAACCCATTTTTACCTGCACCTGTATAAACAAATGACATGCTCCAGCATGAATAATGGAAGAAAGGAAATGCAACGGAATCATGCGTGACTCCGGAGAGCAGAGACAACAACCAGCGGCAGGCAGCATCCACAAACAAGTCGATATTTTTAAAGGGGAACATTATCACCAAACCTATGTAAGCGTCACTATATACCTTGATGTTGCAAAAAAAGACCATGTATTTTTTTAACCGATTTCCGAACTCTAAATGGGTGAATTTTGGCAAATTAAACACCTTTCTGTTTATCAGTCTTTTAGCGATGACGTCAGAACGTGACGTCACCGAGGTAATACACCCGCCATTTTCATTTTCACATTACAAACACCGGGTCTCAGCTCTGTTATTTTCCGCTTTTTCGACTATTTTTTGGAACCTTGGAGACATCATGCCTCCTCAGTGTGTTGTCGGAGGGTGTAACAACACTAACAGGGAGGGATTCAAGTTGCACCACTGGCAAGAAATCTGCCGCCAGACCCCTATTGAATGTGCCAAAGTGTCTGCACATTTTACCGGCGATGCTAAGGCAGACATGGCACAGAGATGTATGGATAACCTGCAGATGCATTTGCAACGATTAAGTCAACGACATCACAAAGGTGAGTTTTGTTGATGTTGTTGACTTATGTGCTAATCGGACATATTTGGTCACGGCATGACTGCCAGCTAATCGATGCTAACATGCTACGCTAATCGATACTAACATGCTATTTACGCTAGCTGTATGTACATTTGAAACTAGATACCCAAATTTAATGCGAAACAAACACTTACCAATCGACGGATTTAAGTTGCTCCAGTGTCACAAGATGCGAAAGTCCTGATCGTTTGGTTTGCACATTTTACCGGCGATGCTAATAAGGCAGCCATGCTATGGGCCACTTCATTAGGTACACCCATGCTATGGCCGAATAGCGTCAATAGCTATTCGCTCAATAGCTTCAATTTCTTCTTCAATTTCGTTTTCGCTATCTGCCTCCATACTCCGACCGTCTGTTTCAATACATGCGTAATCTGTTGAATCGCTTAAGCCGCTGAAATCCGAGTCTGAATCCGAGCTAATGTCGCTATATCTTGCTGTGGTAACCGCCATGTTGTTTGTATTGGCAGCCCTGTATGACGTCACAGGGAAATGGACGGGTGGATATAGCGATGGTGAAAATGTAGGCACTTTGAAGCAGTTTTTTGGGATATTGTGGGAGGTGTAACATTTTGAAAAAAACTTTTAAAAATAAAAGAAGCCACTGGGAACTGATTTTTATTGTTTTTAACCCTTTTGAAATGGTGATAATGTTCCCCTTTAAAGCCAGGAGAAGATGAGGAGAGACTAAATGACTGTCCTCTATATTTCATGCATAGATGCACTACAATAGAAAAATAATTTTTTGAAGCTTTAAGGTTCCCCTCAAATTTGGTCTTCAGGGTCCCCAGAAGAGTCTCAGTAATAGAAATGTTAAAAATAAAGTCATGTGTTTTTTAATTGCTAAGAAGTTATTTAGATACTAGACAAGAGTTTGTGGATTTTTTGGGGTAATACATCTGAACAAATGAGGATTGAATGTGAAAATTCCACAAAGATCGGTTTTGGAACATAAATTGTTTATTTCGTATATTAAAGGCCTACTGAAACTCACTACTACCGACCATGCAGTCTGATAGTTTATATATCAATGATGAAATATTAACATTGCAACACATGCCAATATAGCCTTTTTGGTTTACTAAATTGCAATTTTAAATTTCCCGGGAGTTTCGTCTTGAAAACGTCGTGTAATGATGACGTGTACGCAAGATGTTACGGGTTTTTAGGAAATATTAGCGCTGCTCACACACACAGCTAAAAGTCCTCTGCTTTAACCGCATAATTACACAGTATTTCGTAGATCTGTGTTGCTGAATCTTTTGTAATTTGTTCAATTAATATTGGAGAAGTCAAAGTAGAAAGATGGAGTTGGGAAGCTTTAGCCTTTAGCCACACAAACACACGGTGATTCCTTGTTTAAAATTCCCGGAGGTGAAACTTTACTATGGATCAGAGCGCGGTCAAATGAACATGGATCCCGACCGAATGTCAACCAGCAGGTTTCGGTGAGAAAATTGTGGTAAAAAGTCGCTTCTTACCCGAGATCAGCTGAGCTTGTGCCGTCCATAGCTGCCGTCGACTAGTGATGGGATCGGCAGTTCTTTTGACTTTACTGAATCACTGGAATCAGTTCCTTAAATTGATTCGTTCAAAATATTCGTTCACCGAATCACTTTTGCAGCAGCAGTTCTGTGTGCAGGACGGCGAATCATGAGTCAGTCAGTAACAGCGGCAGATCTCGGTGTGTGTGAATCCGACAAGATAATTTATTTTAAAATTTGCTACAAATATTATTTTCTTTTTTTTCTTCTTTTTTTTTGTGTCCGCTACATGAGGTGTCCATGACATTTTAAAATAGATCTGAAAACAAAATAAATAAATAAAACATTTTTTAAAGTGGTAAAAATGACATACAAATTTACAAATGGTATTATCTTTTTTACATTTTAACATTTGACTCGACGACAAAATTGAAATATATTCTTAAATGTGTTTGAAATGCAATTATTTTCTACATTATTACATTTATTTTAACAATTCATAGTGGATTTGACAAGATAGAAAAATAGATTCTAAAATGTGTTACAAGTTTTCTTTTTTCACATTACATTTTATTATTTTAACATGAAATGTTTCGAACAAAACATACATGTATTAAAAATGTAATAAAAATCACTCTTCATTTTATATCACATCCAATGTGTTTTTTTTTTTTAACAATTATAATCACTCTAAAAGCGGTATATAGGAAACACGATATGAAAAATAGATTAAAAAAATGTGTGCAGGTCGGCGAATCATGAGTCAGTCACTAACAGCTTCCCCAGCGGCAGATCTCAGTGTGTGTCAGTTCGAGAAAGACACAAGACCTCAGCACCCAATGAACGACGCACACAGTGACTGAACGAGATTCTCAATGTGACGTCCTCCTCTGCGAAACAGTCAGTTCTCTGCGTCAGTACGTTCGCGAACATGATTCGCGCCAGTTCCATTCATACCGGCATGGTCACGGCGGAGCTCAACTGAACTGAGAAAGGAACGAATCAGTTCATGAAGTGATTCGGTTCAGTACGTTCACTCAAAAGATTCGTTTGTTTGAACGAATCGTTCGGGAACGACACAACACTACCGTCGACTCCCTTGAGACATTGGCGTCAACACACCCGTGGAGACAAACCTCCGACTATCAGGTACTGTTAAACTCACTAAAACACTAGCAACACAATAGAAAGATAAGGGATTTCCCAGAATTATCCTAGTAAATATGTCTAAAAACATCTAAATCCATCCCAATGCAATCGCGTTTTTTTTTTTGTTTTGTTTTTCTAGTCCGTCGCCATCAATATTCTTAAACACGAATCTTTCATCCTCGCTCAAATTAATGGGGAAATTGTCATTTTCTCGGTCCCAATAGCACTTTTTGTTGGAGGCTCCCATTAAAATCAATGTGAATATGTAAGGAGCTCCCACACTTGTGACGTCATCGTCGGCGACTTCCGGTAAAGTTGGGAACTTTATCGTGGATGTTCTCTATTAAATCCTTTCAGCAAAAATATGGCAATATCGCGAAATGATCAAGTATGACACATAGAATGGACCTGCTATCCCCGTATGAATAAGAAAATCTCATTTCAGTAGGCCTTTAACGATATGTGTGAGGTATCAAAGTTATTGGAATTTGTTTTATTTGCAGACGACACCAACTTTTATAGTTCGGGACATGACTTAAAAGCGTTACCAATCCTTATTAACCAGGAAATTATTAAACTCAAGACATGGTTTGATGTCAACAAATTATCATTAAATGTAAAAAAAAAATAAGTTTATGATTTTTGGTAAGAGGAAAAGGGAGGAGACCATCAAACTGTCAATAGATGGAATTGATATTGAAAGGGTTTCTGAACTTAGATTTTTAGGAGTGATACTGGATGACGGGCTGACATGGAAACCTCATATTGCACATGTACGAAAAAAGATGTCTAAGAGTGTTTTTATATTAAACAAGGTACAATATGTGTTAGATTATAGGGGCAATGCATATATTGTATTGTGCACTTATATTGCCATAAATCAGCTACTGTGTGGAAGTTTGGAGGAACATACAGTTGTGATCAAAATAATTCAACCCCCACACAATTTTGGTGTTTTAGCAAGTTGGACATTTATTCCGTATTTTGTTTATAGTCATATCAAATAAAGATGTGTCAAATAGACAAATGCAAATTAAATTGTAACACTGTATTTTACAAAATACCAAAAAAGGACATTTTTCTTAATATCTCATTGACAAAATGATTCAACCCCCTAGTTCCATGCATCTTTAGTACTTAGTAGAACAGCCTTTGGCAGTAATGACATCCTTCAAAGGTGATACATGACCGGACACAAGCTTCTTGCAAGCATCTACAGGTATTTTAGCCCATTCCTCTTGGGCAAAGGCCTCCAGTTCATTCATATTCTTGGGCTTGCGTGCTGCAACTGCCTTCTTCAAGTCCCACCACAGCTTTTCTATAGGATTTAGGTCTGGCGACTGTGAAGGCCACTCCTGAGTCTTCCAGCCCTTCTTCTGCAAACACTCTGTTGATTTGGATGTATGCTTGGGATCGTTGTCCTGTTGGAAGGTCCAACGTCTCCCAAGCCTCAGCTTCGTCACTGACTTCATGACATTTGCAGCTAATATATCCTGCTAGGAAATAGAATTCACAATGCCTTGAACACGCTGGAGATTCCCGGTACCTGAGGCAGAGAAACAGCCCCAGAGCATGATTGACCTCCCACCATGCTTAACAGTAGGAAAGGTGTTCTTCTCTTTGTAAGCTTCATTTTTTCTCCTCCAGACATAACGTTGATTCATAGGCCCAAATAGTTCCAGTTTTGTCTCATCACTCCATAGAACAGTTTCCCAAAACCTTTGGGGTTTGTCCAGTTGATTTTTGGCATACTGGAGTCTATTTTCTTGTGCTTGGTGGTGCAATATTTGATGTAAAGTATTTGGAATCTTCAATATGTTAATAATTTATAGCCATTGATTGATTTTGATTCATCATTATGTTTTTAACATTGTCAGTTAAAAATATGACTGCTACAATTATTGGGGGTCCAAAAGGTCCATTTTCAAAAAAGTGTTAAATATATATATATTTTTTTACTTTTACCGGGTCTCTGGATCAATTTCAGATGTATACCTCAATTTTTTTCATTTTTTATATGATACTTTTTTTCTTTGTTTTATACCCTTTGTTTTTATTTGATAAACACACCAAAATTGCAATAACAAACCCCCCCCACCGCCAAGAAAAAAATAAACAGAACAACCTTACAAAATGCAATATTTGATATGAAGTAAATTGGAGCCTTAAATACGTCAATATTTTAATAACCTTTGATTGATTTTGGTTCATTTTTTTTTTTTTTTAACAATGACAGTTAAAATCTACAACTACAATGATTGGGGGTCCAAAAGGGCCCCATTCAAAAAAGTGTTAAGCATTTTTTTTTTTTTTTTTTTTTACTTTCAACAGGTCTCTAGAATTACTTCAGATGTATACCTCCGTTATACCATTTTATTTTGTTTAATAGTTTTTTTCCCCTTTATGTTTATTTAATACCCTTTGTTTTTATTTGGTAAACACACAAAAGTTGCAATACATAGCCACTCACATTCCACCCCAACCCCCCCACCCCCCGACCCAAAAAAATAAAAAATACAAAAATTCACAGTGGAGTATTTTAAATGAAGTGGCCTGAAAACCGCTCGGGATCCCCTGGCAGGAGCTGGACGAAGTGATCGGGGAGAGGGAAGTCTGGGCCTCTCTGTTTAGGCTGCTGTCCCCATGACCCGGCCTCGGATAAGCGGAAGAAAATGGATGGATGGATGATGTGCATTTATTAAAACACATTAAAACTTACGCACCTAAAATATGCATCAAATAAATCCAAACAATCGATTAATTCAACAAACCAATCATAATATTTCTCAGTTATTAAAATAATTGATAGCAGTAGCCCTAAATACAACTTCCAGGGTTTGCTGGTCCATGTTTATTCTTTTTTTAAAAGCGCGTGTGCATCATACTGTATGCCAATGTGTTGGACTTACTTGGGTCCTAAATTTGTCACTGGTCAAACTGCACAATGTTGGGGAACCCCGATCAATCATAATGAGCATCGAGAAAAGAAACACTGATGGATCTATCGGGCTTGACAGGAGTTGCTGGATAATCAATTGTCCTTGCCAAATGTCAGCGCCGTGTCAAGTCGCATCAAAGCAGAAAATCTTCGCAAGGTCTTGCATGCGGTCGTACTTTTGGGAAACTTGACGAAAACTGTGTCCAGAAAAAGCCTCATATTAAAAAAAAAGTATGGCTGTTTTTAACTCAGTCGAAATGAGGACTTTTAAAAATATATTTTATATTTTATTATATGTACTGACTAGCGGCAATATCTTAGCAATGTCCCATTGAGGGGATATACAGTGAATTTTGCAAGATTAATAAGAAATATAGGTCCTTGGCTCTCTCATAGCAAAGCGAAGACATTCAACTTGACTAAATTGAAATGCAAGGGTCGTTACCTTTGACAGGAGAGCTCCACCTTCCAAGTGAAACGGCACATCCCGTGTACAATGGTGCATATCAAAAGAAGCACTCTTACAACCCGCCGTGGCAGAAAAGCAGTGTTGCACACGCCTAAGGCCATTGTGTACGGGCAGAGAGCTCCATGAGCTGAAAGACCACTTGGACGAAGAAGAAGAAGAAGAAGAAGAAAAAGAACAAGACGAGCAAGAAGAAAAAGAACAAGAACAAGAAGAAGGACAAGAAGAACAAGAACAAGAAGAAAAAGAACTGGAAGAAGAAAGAGAACAAGAAGAACAAGAATACCAAGAAGAAGAAGAAGAAGAAGACCAAGAACAAGAACAGGAAGAAGAAAAACAAGAAGAACAAAAACACCAAGAAGAAGAATAAGAACAAGAACAAGAAGAAGAAGAATAATAAATACAAGAAGAAGAAGAAATACAAGAAGAAGAATAAAAAGTAGAAGAAGATGAATAAGACGACAAAATAGAAGAACAAAAAAAACCCAAGAAGGACAAGAAGAAGAAGAAGGAGAAAAGGAAGAAGAAGAACAGAAAGAAGAAAAAGTAGAAGAAGAATAAGAACAGAACAAAGGAGAAAAACAAGAAGAAGAACAAGAACAAGAAGAAAAAGAAGAAAAAGAAGATCAAGAACAAAAACAAGACCAAGAACAAGAAGAAGAAGAAAAAGAACAAGAAAAAAGAAGAACAAGAAGAACAAGAAGAAGGAGGACAAGAAGAATAACATGAGGAACAAGAAGAAGAACAAGATGAAGAAGTAGATGAACAAGAAGAACCAAAAAAAACAGAATAAGAACAATAACAAGAAGAAGACACAGAATAATAATAATAATAATAATAATAATAATAATAATAATAATAATAACAATAAGAAGAAGAAGAAGAAGAAGAAGTGTCAGAGTTGGTTTGTGACGAACCACAAGATGCAGAGAAGGAGGCAGGCATGGAGTGAGAAAACATGATTTAATTTAAAACACTAAGACAAAAAACAAACAGAGGGTACTAACACAAAGCGCACACGAGGCAGATAAACTATGGGAGCTAGCATGGGAGCTAGAAAATAAAAGGAGCTTAACACGGAAGCTAGCAAAAAAAAAAAGGGCCTTGCGTGGAAGCCAGCAGGTCTCGAACAGGAAGCCGAAGTCGTACATGAAACTTGGAAGCAGGGAACAAAAGGCAGTAAGCTACAGTAAAAACCGCAATCAAATAAAGCTTACCGCAACGCTGCATTGACAAAACACGACACGACGGGTAGCAACGAAAAGAGCGACATCGCCATGACAATAATCCAGCACTGACTGGAGGACAAAAGCAGGTAGTAATAGGAGCGGGCTGATTGACACCAGGTGTGGCCAGGTGCCAATCAGCCACAGCTGAGGTGAAACAGTACTCAGGGAGACAGACAGGAAACTAAATACTAAACACACACAGAGGAAAACTAAAACACAAACAAACTGTCTGTGGCAAGCCTGACAGGAAGAAGAAGTAGAAGTGGAAGAAGTACAAGTACAAGAAGAAGTAGAAGTGGAAGAAGACGAAGAGTGAATGTTTTGGAGCCTTCACACAACTAGTCAAAAAATCAGACTAAACAAATCACAGGCAGCCCTGGAAGATTACCATTTTGTTGTCTTTGTCTTTTGTGGTCCCTGAGCTTTGTGTTATTGTTCGCTTCTGCCACCTTAACGTCGTTCTAAGAAGTCAAGAATTGTTCGGGAAAATCCAGCTAAATAAAAGCCGTTTAAGTCCTGACAAATGTGCAGATTGTGACGATTCACCTTGAGAGAACTCCTCTTTTCTTCAAGTCTTAAAAACTACAAAGCCTACTTTGAAAAAAATGTCACTTCCCATCATTGGTTTTGAAAGTAGAATCTCTCAAAAGACAAAGACACTCTGAACTTGATTTGTGTACATGTGACACAGGCGTCAATTAATTCAACGCACTTTACCGACAACTATGCAAATGCAATCAAACACAAACAAACTCCAGCTGACGAAATGAGATTCATTTCAATCAATCTTCTTGACAGACGAACTCATGTTGCGAAACACTTCAATCTCCGGAATTTCACTCCAGTTCATGGGCTTGAAGACGGTCCGACTCAGGAAAGTTCTGAAAACTGATAAAGTCTGCTGCTTTTGGAAAGTATAGTTCCTTTTTTTCTATTCCCTCTAATTTATTTCCTTTGCTGCAATTTGCCAAAACAATGACATGGTGGCCTGGGGCGTGACTCCAGGATGCAGAGAAGGTAGAAAACATGCAGGACACAAATAATATTTGATGATGAAATTAATAAATGAATATATGTCACACCCCTTTAAATGCTTGCACAGACGGCACAAAATAAAAAAGAAAACAAGTTGAGAAGTATCAAATTGCATACCCTAAAACCAGTGAAGTTGGTGCGTTGTGTAAATGGTAAATAAAAACCTAATGCAAATCCTTTCCGATCTATGTTCAATTGAAAAGACTGCAAAAACAAGATACTTAACAATCGAACTGCAAACATTTTATTTTTTGCAAATATTAGCTCATTTGTAATTTGATGCCTGCAACATAATTGAAAAAAGCTGGCACAAGTGGCAAAAAAACCTGAGAAAATTGAGGGGTGGTCATCAAACACTTATTTGGAACATACCACAGGTGGACAGGCTATTTGGGAACAGGTGGGTGCTATGATTGGGTATAAAAGCAACTCCCGTGAAATGCTCAGTCATTTACAAGAAATGAATAGATGCGTGAACAAATTGTCCAACAGTTTAAGAACAACATTTCTCAACAAGCTACTGCAAGGAATTTTGGGATTTCACCGTCTACGGTCCATTATATCATCAAAAGGTTCAGAGAATCTGTAGAAATCACTGCACCTAAGCGATGATATTACGGACCTTTGAACCCTCAGGCGGTACTGCATCAAAAACCGAATTCAGTGTGTAAAGGATATCACCACATGGGCTCAGGAACACTTCAGAAAACCGCTGTCAGTAACTCGAGTTGTTAGTGCAAGTTAAAACTCTACTATGCAAAGCCAAAGCCAAGTATCAACAATACCCAGAAACGCCGCCGGCTTCGCTGGACCCGAGCTCATCTAAGCTGGACTGAGGCAAAGTGGAAAAGTGTTCTGTGGTCTGACGAGTCTACATTTTAAAATGTTTTTGAAAACTGTGGTCGTCGTGTTCTCCAGAACAAAGAGGAAAATAACCATCCGGATTGTTCTTGGTGCAAAGTTCAAAAGTCAGCATCTGTGATGGTATGGGGGTGTATTAGTGCCCAAGGCATGGGTAACTTACACATCTGTGAGGGCAACATTAATTCTGAATGGTACATACAGGTTTTGGAGCAACATATGTTGCAGTCCAAGCAACGTTATCATGGACGCCCCTGCTTATTTCAGCAAGACAATGCTAAGCCACATTCTGCACGTGTTGCAACATATATATATAATTTTGATACACAGTAAATTGTGTTACAGTAAGAACTATTGCTGTTTGACAATGCATATAAACAAATTAAAAAAAACAGATTAATCACACTTGACTTTTGATTAATCAATACTAGTAATTACTTGCTTGCATAATTATATATTTATAAATATTGTGATTAATTAATTCATACACAATTGATGCCATGATTTGTCCTGGTCCTTTTTTCCCCCTCGCTACAAAGCACAGTCAGGTGTTATTATTGGTTTAAAAAACAACAAGTGTCCTCTTGAAAAAAACTGCTCGTTTCCAAAGAAAACTACTTGCTGTAAAACGCAACATCCAAGTTGACCCGCACAAAGAACCTTGCCCGCTCTCGCCTACGTGGATCAAAATAAACACACGCGCGCACACACTCTGGCTCGCATCCATTGTGATTGCTGTCTTGGTCTCGCTCCTAATTGGTAATTAAAGTGTGTCTGCAAAGCAATCAGGCAAAGGCTTGGGCAGCTGTGAAGCAGAGAAAAGAAAAAGCGTGTTTATAATTTTTGCCGGCAATAACGTCCTGATCTCTTGTAGAGGACATGTATCGTTACGGTAGGAGGTAGGTACAGGAAAAGCCTCAGCCCTTTCCTTATTTTATGGCGGGAAATTCCTGGTAATTTCAGGTAATCAGGCAATTTTACAAACTGGAAACATGCTGGCTTCAATGACCAGGGTGAACGGAGTGTGTGGATGTTGGAACGGTATGAATCGGTTGAGAAATGTGGGATATGGAGAGGTTTGTATATTGCCCTTTCCTTATTTTATGGCGGTAAATTCCTGGTAACTTCAGGTAATCAGGTAATTCTACAAACTTGAAACATGCTGTTTTGAATGTCCAGGGTGAACGGAGTGTGTGGCTGTTGGGACGGTATGAATCGGTTGAGAAATGTGAGGTATGGAGCGGTTTGTATATTGCCCTTTCCTTATTTTAGGGCAGGAAACTCCTGGTAACTTCAGGTAATCAGTCAATTTTGCCAACTGGAAACATGCTGGCTTGAATATCCAGCGTGAACGGAGTGTGTGGATGTTGGAACGGTATGAATCTGTTGAGAAATGTGAGATATGGAGAGGTTTGTATTTTGCCCTTTCCTCATTTTTTGGCGTGAAATTCCTGGTAATATCGGGTAATCAGCTAATTTTACCAACCCGGAAACATGCTGGCCTGATTGTTCAAGGTGAGTTGAGTGTGTGGATGTTGGAACAGTATGAATCGGTTGAGAACTGTGAGATATAAAGCGGTTTGTATATTGCCCTTTCCTTGTTTTATGGCAGGAAATTCCTGGTAACTTCAGGTAATCAGGTAATTTTAAAAACTGGAAACATGCTGGCTTGAATGTCCAGGGTGAAAGGAGTGTGTGGATGTTGGAACGATATGAATTGGTTGACAAATGTGAGATATGGAGCGGTTTGTATATTGCCCTTTCCTTATTTTATGGCGGGAAATTCCTGGTAACTTCAGGTAATCAGGTAATTTTACAAACTGGAAACATGCTGGCTTGAATGTCCAGGGTTAACTGAGTTTGTGGATGTTGGAACGGTATGAATCGGTTGAGAAATGTGAGATATGGAGCGGTTTGTATATTGCCTTTTCCTTATTTTATGGCGGGAAATTCCTGGTAATTTCAGGTAATCAGGTAATTTTACAAACTGGAAACATTCTTGCTTGAATGTCCAGGGTGAGTTGAGTGTGTGGATGTTGGAAAGGTATGAATCGGTTGAGAAATGTGAGATATGGAGCGGTTTGTATATTGCTCTTTCCTTATTTTATGGCGGGAAATTCCTGGTAATTTCAGGTAATCAGGTAATTTTACAAACTGGAAACATTCTTGCTTGAATGTCCAGGGTGAGTTGAGTGTGTGGATGTTGGAAAGGTATGAATCGGTTGAGAAATGTGAGATATGGAGCGGTTTGTATATTGCTCTTTCCTTATTTTATGGCGGGAAATTCCTGGTAACTTCAGGTAATCAGGTAAGTTGACAAACTGGAAACATACTGGCTTGAATGTCCAGGGTGAACGGAGTGTGTGGATTTTGGAACGGTATAAATCGGTTGAGAAATGTGAGCTATGGATTGGTTTGTATATTGCCCTGTCCTTACTTTATGGCGGGAAATTCCTGGTAATTTCAGGTAATCAGGGAATTTTACAAACTGGAAACATGCTGGCTTGAATTTCCAGCGTGAACGGAGTGTGTGGATGTTGGAACGGTATGAACCTGTTGAGAAATGTGAGATATGGAGAGGTTTGTATTTTGCCCTTTCCTCATTTTTTGGCGGGAAATTCCTGCTAATATCGGGTAATCAGGTAATTTTACCAACCCGGGAACATGCTGGCCTGATTGTTCAAGGTGAGTTGAGTGTGTGGATGTTGGAACGGTATGAATCGGTTGAGAACTGTGAGATATGAAGCGGTTTGTATATTGCCCTTTCCATATTTTATGGCGGGAAATTCCTGGTAACTTCAGGTAATCAGGTAAATTTACAAACTGGAAACATGCTGGCTTGAATGTCCAGGGCGAAAGGAGTGTGTGGATGTTGGAACGATATGAATTGGTTGACAAATGTGAGATATGGAGAGGTTTGTATATTGCCCTTTCCTTGTTTTATGGCGGGAAATTCCTGGTAACTTCAGGTAATCAGGTAATTTTACAAACTGGAAACATACTGGCTTGAATTTCCAGGGTGAACGGAGTGTGTGGATGTTGGAACGGTATGAATCGGTTGAGAAATGTGAGATATTGAGCGGTTTGTATATTGCCCTTTCCTTGTTTTATGGCGGGAAATTCCTGGTAACTTCAGGTAATCAGGTAATTTTACAAACTGGAAACATGCGGGCTTGAATTTCCAGGGTGAACGGAGTGTGTGGATGTTGGAACGGTATGAATCGGTTGAGAAATGCGGGATATGGAGAGGTTTGTATTTTGCCCTTTCCTTATTTTATGGCGGGAAATTCCTGGTAATATCGGGTAACCAGGTATTTTTATGAACCGGGAAACATGCTGGCCTGATTGTTCAATGTGAACGGAGTGTGTGGATGTTGGAACGGTATGAATCGGTTCGGAAATGTGAGATATGGAGCAATTTGTACATTGACCTGTCCTTATTTTATGGCGGGAAATTCCGGGTAATTTCAGGTAATCAGGCAATTTTACAAACTGGAAACATGCTGGCTTGAATGTCCAGGGTGAACGGAGTGTGTGGATGTTGGAACGATATGAATTGGTTGACAAATGTGAGATATGGAGCGGTTTGTATATTGCCCTTTCCTTATTTTATGGCGGGAAATTCCTGGTAACTTCAGGTAATCAGGTAATTTTACAAACTGGAAACATACTGGCTTGAATGTCCAGGGTTAACTGAGTTTGTGGATGTTGGAACGGTATGAATCGGTTGAGAAATGTGAGATATGGAGCGGTTTGTATATTGCCTTTTCCTTATTTTATGGCGGGAAATTCCTGGTAATTTCAGGTAATCAGGTAATTTTACAAACTGGAAACATTCTTGCTTGAATGTCCAGGGTGAGTTGAGTGTGTGGATGTTGGAACGGTATGAATCGGTTGAGAACTGTGAGATATGGAGCTGTTTGTTTATTGCCCTTTCCTTATTTTATGGCGGGAAATTCCTGGTAATATCTGGTAACCAGGTAATTTGACGAACCGGGAAACATGCTGGCCTGATTGTTCAAGGTGAGTTGAATGTGTGGACGTTGGAACGGTATGAATCGGTTCGGAAATGTGAGATATGGAGCAATTTGTATATTGCCCTGTCCATATTTTATGGCGGGATATTCCGGGTAATTTCAGGTAATCAGGCAATTTTACAAACTGGAAACATGCTGGCTTGAATGTCCAGGGTGAACGGAGTGAGTGGATGTTGGAACGGTATGAATCGGTTGAAAAATGTGAGATATGTAGCTGTTTGTTTATTGCCCTTTCCTGATTTTATGGCGGGAAATTCCTGGTAATATCTGGTAACCAGGTAATTTGACGAACCGGGAAACATGCTGGCCTGATTGTTCAAGGTGAGTTGAATGTGTGGACGTTGGAACGGTATGAATCGGTTCGGAAATGTGAGATATGGAGCAATTTGTATATTGCCCTGTCCATATTTTATGGCGGGATATTCCAGGTAATTTAAGGTAATCAGGCAATTTTACAAACTGGAAACATGCTGGCTTGAATGTCCAGGGTGAACGGAGTGTGTGGATGTTGGAACGGTATGAATCGGTTGAAAAATGTGAGATATGGAGCTGTTTGTTTATTGCCCTTTCCTGATTTTATGGCGGGAAATTCCTGGTAATATCTGGTAACCAGGTAATTTGACGAACCGGGAAACATGCTGGCCTGATTGTTCAAGGTGAGTTGAATGTGTGGATGTTGGAACGGTATGAATCGGTTCGGAAATGTGAGATACGGAGCAATTTGTATATTGCCCTGTCCTTATTTTAAGGCGGGAAATTCCGGGTATTTCAGGTAATCAGGCAATTTTACAAACTGGAAACATGCTGGCTTGAATGTCCAGGGTCAACGGAGTGTGTGGATGTTGGAACGGTATGAATCGGTTGAGAAATGTGAGGTATGGAGCGGTTTGTATATTGCCCTTTCCTTATTTTATGGCGGGAAACTCCTGGTAACTTCAGGTAATCAGGCAATTTTGCCAACAGGAAACATGCTGGCTTGAATATCCAGGGTGAACAGAGTGTGTGGATGTTGGAACGGTATGAATCGGTTGAAAAATGTGAGATATGGAGAGGTTTGTTTATTGCCCTTTCCTTATTTTATGGCGGGAAATTCCTGGTAATATCAGGTAACCAGGTAATTTGACGAACCGGGAAACATGCTGGCCTGATTGTTCAAGGTGAGTTGAATGTGTGGATGTTGGAACGGTATGAATCGGTTCGGAAATGTGAGATACGGAGCAATTTGTATATTGCCCTGTCCTTAATTTATGGCGGGAAATTCCGGGTAATTTCAGGTAATCAGGCAATTTTACAAACTGGAAACATGCTGGCTTGAATGTCCAGGGTGAACGGAGTGTGTGGATGTTGGAACGGTATGAATCGGTTGAGAAATGTGAGATATTGAGCGGTCTCTATATTGCCCTGTCCTTATTTTATAGCGGGAAATTCCTGGTAACTTCAGGTAATCAGGTAATTTTACAAACTGGAAACATGCTGGCTTGAATGTCCAGGGTTAACTGAGTTTGTGGATGTTGGAACGGTATGAATCGGTTGAGAAATGTGAGATATAGAGCGGTTTGTATATTGCCTTTTCCTTATTTTATGTCGGGAAATTCCTGGTAATTTCAGGTAATCAGGTAATTTTACAAACTGGAAACATGCTGGCTTGAATGTCCAGGGTGAACTGAGTGTGTGGATGTTGGAACGGTATGAATCGCTTGACAAATGTGAGATATGGAGAGGTTTGTATATTGCCCTTTCCTTATTTTATGGCGGGAAATTCCTGGTAACTTCAGGTAATCAGGTAATTTTACAAACTGGAAACATATTGGGTTGAATGTCCAGGGTGAACGGAATGTGTGGATGTTAAAATGGTATGAATCAGTTGAGAACTGTGAGAAATGAAGCGGTTTGTATATTGCCCTTTCCTTATTTTATTTCGGGAAATTCCTGGTAACTTCAGGTAATCAGGTAAGTTGACAAACTGGAAACATACTGGCTTGAATGTCCAGGGTGAACGGAGTGTGTGGATTTTGGAACGGTATAAATCGGTTGAGAAATGTGAGCTATGGATTGGTTTGTATATTGCCTTTTCCTTATTTTATGGCGGGAAATTCCTGGTAATTTCAGGTAATCAGGGAATCAGGGAATTTTACAAACTGGAAACATGCTGGCTTGAATTTCCAGCGTGAACGGAGTGTGTGGATGTTGGAACGGTATGAACCTGTTGAGAAATGTGAGATATGGAGATGTTTGTATTTTGCCCTTTCCTCATTTTTTGGCGGGAAATTCCTGGTAATATCGGGTAATCAGGTAATTTTACCAACCCGGGAACATGCTGGCCTGATTGTTCAAGGTGAGTTGAGTGTGTGGATGTTGGAACGGTATGAATCGGTTGAGAAATGTGGGATACGGAGAGCGATGTTTAATGCCCATTCATTTTCAATTGGGGAACATTCATGGTAATTTCGGGTAATCAGGTAGATCTCCTAACCGGTAACATGCTGGCTTGAATAGCCAGGGTGAGAAAAGTGGAACGGTTCAAATCGGATGAGAAATGTGGGATATGGAGAGGTTTGCATTTTTCCCATGCATTTGCAATGGTGGGAAATTCCTGGTGTGTTAAGGATATCACCACATGGGCTCAGGAACACTTAAATAAAACACCTGTCAGTAACTACAGTTGGTTGCTACATCTGTAAATGCAAGTTAAAACTCTACTATGCAAAGCAAATGCCATTTATCAACAACACCAAGGAACGCCGCCGGCTTCGCTGGGCCTGAGCTCATCTAAGATGGACTGATACAAAGTGGAAAAGTGTTCTCTGGTCTGACGAGTCCACATTTCGAATTATATTTGGAAACTTTGGACGTGTCCTACGGAACAAAGAGGAAAATAACCATCTAGATTGCTATAGGCACGAAGTTGAAAAGCCAGCATCTGTGAAGGCATCATTAATGCTGAATGGTCCATACAGGTTTTGGAGCAACATATGTTGTCATCCAAGCAACGTTATCATGGACGCCCCTGCTTATTTCAGCAAGAAAATGCCAAGCCACGTGTTGCAACAGTGTGACTTCGTAGTAATAGAGTGCGGGTACTTTCCTGGCCCGCCTGCAGTCCAGACCTGTCTCCCATCGAAAATGTGTGGCGCATTATGTAGCGTAAAATATGACAACAACTTAATCTGTACATCAAGCAAGAATGGTAAAGAATTCCAATTTCAAAGCTTCAACAATTAGTTTCCTCAGTTCCCAAACGTTTATTGAGTGTTGTTAAAAGAAAAGGTGATGTAACACAGTGGTGAACATGCCCTTTCCCAACTACTTTGGCACGTGTTGCAGCCATGAAGTTCCAAGTTAATTATTATTTTGCAAAAAAAAAAAAAAGTTAATGAGTTTGACCAGAAAATATGTTGTCTTTGTAGTGCATTAAATTGAATATGGGTTGAAAAAGATTTGCAAATCATTGTATTCCGTTTATATTTACATTTAACACAATTTCCCAACTCATATGGAAACGGGGTTTGTATATGTGTGAATGTTTGGACATTCACACAATAATAACAATATAAATATGTTATTTTTCATCTAAAATCAGATATGTGCAAATGCTTGGACATTCACATAATTATAATAGATTATTTTTGTTGTACAATCTTATACATGCAAATGCTTAGACATTCACACAATAATAAAAATAATATCTTATTTTTTGTATCTAAAATCTTATATGTGAACATTTTTGGACATTCGCACAATAACAATAAGTTTTTTTTAATGTAGAATCTTATATGAGAGAATATTTGGAATTTGCTACAATAATACGATTAGATGATTTTTTTTAATGTAGAATCTTATATGTGTGAAGGATTGGACATTCACTCAATAATAATAATAATGTATTATTTGTTATCTTTAATATTATATGTGGACATTTTTGGACATTCACACAATAACAATACAAAGGTTTTTTTTATGTAGAATCTTAAATGTGAGAATGTTTGGAATTTGCTACGATAATACGATTAAATTATTTTTTAATGTAGAATCTTATATGTGTGAATGATTGGACATTCACTCAATAATAATCATAATGTATTATTTGTTATCTTAAATATTATATGTGGACATTTTTAGACATTCACACAATAACAATAAAACGTTTTTTTTTTTGTGTAGAATCTTATATGTGAGAATGTTTGGAATTTGCTACAATAATACGATTAAATTATTTTTTAATGTAGAATCTTATATGTGTGAATTATTGGACATTCACTCAATAATAATAATAATTTATTATTTGTTATCTTAAATATTATATGTGGACATTTTTGGACATTCACACAATAACAATAAACATATTTTTTTATTTAAAATCTTATATGTGAGAATGTTTGGAATTTGCTACAATAATACGATTAAATTATTTTTTAATGTAGAATCTTAAATGTGTGAATTATTGGACATTGACTCAATAATAATAATATATTATTTTTTATCTAAAATCTTATATGTGAACAATTTTGGACATTCACACAATAACAATAAAACGTTTTTTTAATGTAGAATCTTATATGTGAGAATGTTTGGAATTTGCTCCAATAATATGATTAAATTATTTTTTAATGTAGAATCTTATATGTGTGAATGATTGGACATTCACTGAATAATAATAATAATGTATTATTTTTTATCTAAAATCGTATATGTGAAATTTTTGGGACGTTCACACAATAACAATAAAAAGTTTTTTTTGATGTAGAATCTTATATGTGAGAATGTTTGGAATTTGCTACAATAATACGATTAGATAATTTTTTAATGTAGAATCTCATATGTGTGAATGATTGGACATTCACTCAATAATAATAATAATAAATAGATGATATTTGGTATAGAATCTTATAAGTGTGAATGCTTAGACATTCAAGCAACAATAATAAAAATAATAGATGACTTTTGGTATAGAACCTTATATGTGTGAATGCTTGGACATTCACCCAATAACGGCGCAATAAAAACACAATTATATTAATTTCTGATTAAAGAACATTGTTGAAGCCATACAGTATGAGGCGTTTATCTCTGGAAAGACGGAGGGATTATCTCAGTTCCTGGTCTGAGGGGATGCTTCACTTTGAAGTTATTTTGAATTGTACTATTGCCCGGGCGGGTGCTATTTCGGAAGAAGCAAGAAATTGTTGGACGCACGTCGGCACCGCAGACGCTTTAGTCACCGGACCGCTGTTGAAATGCACGCTCGCGTCACTGAAAAGCACTTCAATGCCTCCTCTGGATGATGACAGCCTCCTGCCTATGGAATATCTTATTTTAGTCAGCGTGGCCATTCTTCCAGGGTGCAATATAGCTTTCTCCCAAAGTATCTACACTTGCGCAGTAGTTTTGAAGTATGCACGTTCAAACATGGGTCAAGAAAGTGGTCTGAAAACTGTTTGGCTGCTGATTTATTCAAATAAAAATAGTTTTTTTTTTTACAAAACCCTAAGCCAGTGACGTTGGCACATTGTGTAAATCGTAAATAAAAACAAAATACAACGATTTGCAAATCCTTTTCAACCGATATTCAATTGAATAGACTGCAAAGACAAGATATTTAACGTTTAAACTGGTAAGCTTTGTTATTTGTTGCAAACATGAGCTCATTTGGAATTTGATGCCTGGACCCTGTTTCAAAAAAGCTGGCACAAGTGGCAAAAAAGACTGAAAAAGTTGAGGAACGCTCACCAAGTGCTTATTCGGAACATCCCGCAGGTGAACAGGGTGATTGGGAACAGGTGGGTCCCATGATTTGGTATAAAAGCAGCTTCCATGAAATGCTCAGACATTCACAAACAAGGACGGGGCGAGGGTCACCACTTTGTGAACAAATGTGAGAGAAAATTATCAAACCGTTTAAGAAAAAACACTCCTCAACGAGCTATTGCAAGGAATTTAAAGATTTCACCATCTACGGTCCTTATATCATCAAAAGGTTCAGAGAATCTGGAGAAATCCCTGCACGTAACATTGAATACCCGTGACCTTGAATCCCTCAGGCGGTACTCCATCAAAAAAACAACATCAGTGTGTAAAGGATATCACCACATGGGCTCAGGAACACTGCAGAAAACCACTGTCAGTAACTACAGTTTGTCGCTACATCTGTAAGTGAAAGTTAAAACTCTACTATGCAAAGCAAAAGCAATTTATCAACAACACCCAAAAACGCCAGAAAACCACTGTCAGTAACTACAGTTTGTCGCTACATCTGTAAGTGCAAGTTAAAACTCTACTAGGCAAAGCAAAAGCAATTTATCAACAACACCCAGAAACGCCGTCGGCTTCGCAAATTGTCAAACTGTTTAAGAACATTTCTCACTGAGCTATTGCAAGGAATTAAAAGATTTCACCATCTACGGTCCGTAACATCTTCAAACGGTTCGGAGAATCTGGGGAAATCCCAGCAAGGCCAACAACCAACATTGGATGCCGTGACCTTCGATCCCTCAGGCAATATTGCATCAAAAAATGTGTAAGGGATATCACCACATGGGCTCAGGAACACTTCAGAAAACCAGTCAGTAACTAAAGTTGGTCGCTACATCTGTAAGTGCAAGTTAAAACTCTACTACTGTGCAAAGCGAAAGCCATTCATGAACAACACCCAGAAACGCCGCTGGAATTGCTGGGCCCTGAGCTCATCTAAGATGGACTGATTCAAAGTGGAAAAGTGTTCTGTGGTCTGACGAGTCCACATTACAAATTGTTTTTGAAAACTTTGGACATTGTGTCCTCCGCACCAAAGAGGAAAAGAACCATTTGGATTGTTATAGGCACAAAAGCCAGCATCTGTGATGGTACGGGGGTGTGTGTTAGTGCCAAAAGCAATGGGTAACTTACACATCTGTGAAGGCACCATTAATGCTGAAAGGTTCATCCAGGTTTTGGGGCAACAAATGTTGCCATCAAAGCAACCTCTTTTTGATGGACGCCCCTGCTTATTTGTTTTTGCAGTTTATTCAATTAAATACAAGTTGAACAGGATTTGCAAATCATTGTATCCTGTTTTTATTCACGAATTACACAAGGTGCCAACTTTACTGGTTTTGGGTTAAAAACAAACATTTTTTTATGAATGAACCCTGTTCAAGAACAAATTAAATTTGTGAATCCATGTCCCACTGTACTTCACATTAGTCCTGTTAAGGGAACAATTGAGTTTCGCTCGAAGGAGATGAACGTGACCCTGTTTCTTATCTTTAGGCAAATTTTAATAGTTTTAGGGCGGACCAGGTGCGGGGGAACCAGAGCGGACAAGGATGTGTGCCCAACACATACGCCGAGTAAACTTTTGGTTTCGATCCCCTTACTAGATGAGGCAACAAGATGGACAAACGAGTGACCTTTCTCAAAGAATGTCGGGCGCAAAAAAAAAAATTGAGACTCTTTGAAGTGAAAGACGGGAGCCAATTCATGATTGAGAAAGCCGGCACCGGGTCGAGAGGGCTTTTTAAAAAAAAAAAAAAAATCTTTTAAAGGCGCATTGCATTGCTCAACAAGTTTGGCTGTGAAAGCTAAAAATGGTTACAGACACCCGCCTGGAACACAAACAGGAAGGAGAGAGATGAAAGCCAGAGGAGCGTAGAATGATTTTTCCAATTTACCCAGGATGAGTGACAGCAGGAAAAAGGAGTAAGAGTTGAACACTTTTTATAGAGTGTACACTTTGTCAAATAAAATAAATCCTTTCGAGCAGGCTGTACAAACAAACTGCGCACACAGGCTTACGCAAACTAATCATCCAATAGAGTCGGAGGAAACACCAGCCAGGGAGTCTGAGAATGAAGGTGCTAACGTGTCAGCTCCCGCACCTGGTCCTGCTCCTGAGCCAGTAGACCACACACACCTGGTAGACCAACACCCCAGAACTCTAGCCTGAGGCCAGGACCCCAGAAAAACAAGACTCTTTTTACATTTTGCAAATTCATATTTGTTTACATTAGGTATTTATTTGACACATAATTCAGTAACTAATTACTTTAAGTAACAACAAATCTGAGGAGTGGAAAGAGCCAGCTCTATTTACTTAGCCGAGCCAAAGGAGCCGGCACTTTTTAGTGAGCTCAGCCAAAGGATTTGGCTCACTTTAGTGAGCTGACCCAAAAGAGCTGGCTCTTTTTAGTGAGCCGAGCCTAAGGAGCCGGTATTCCAACAAATAGCCGGCTCACTTTAGTAAGGCGAGCCAGAGGAGCTGGCTCTCTTTAGTGAGCCGAGCCAATGGAGCCGTCTCTCTTTAATAGGCCGAGCCAAAATAACCTGCTCTCTTAAGTGAGGCGAGCCACTGTTCTCAGTGAGCAAAACCAAAGGAGCCGGCTCTCCAAAAAGATCCGGCTCTCTTTAATGAGCCGAGCCAAAGGAGCCGAGCCAAAGGAGCTGGCTTTTTTTAATGAGCCGAGCCAAAGGAACTGGCTCTTTTTAGTGAGTCGAGCCCAAATAGCCAGCTCTCTTTAGTGAGCCATTCCAAAAGTGCTGGCTCTCGTTAGTGAGCCGAGCCAAAAGAACCTGCTCTCTTAAGTGAGCCGAGCCAAAGTAGCCGGCTGTTCTCAGTGAGCCAAACCAAAGGAGCCGGCTCTACAAAAAGATCCGGCTCTCTTTAATGAGCCGAGCCAAAGGAGCTGGCTCTTTTTAGTGAGCCAAGCCAAAGGAGACAGCTTTTTTTAATGAGCCGAGCCAAAAGAACTGGCTCTTTTTAGTGAGTCGAGCCAAAATAGCCAGCTCTTTTTAGTGAGCCATTTCAAAAGTGCTGGCTCTCTTTAGGGAGCCGAGCCAAAAGAGCCAACTCTTTTTAGTGAGCCGAGCCAAAAGAGCAGACTGTCTTTAGTGAGACGAGCCAAAGGAACCGGCTCTCTTTATTGAGTCGAGGCAAAAGAGCCGGCTCTCTTTAGTGAGTTGAGCCAAAGTATTTGGCTCACTTTAGTGGGCCGACCCAAAAGAGCTGGCTCTTTTTAGTGAGCTGAGTCAAAGGAGGCAGCTTTTTTTGTGAGCCAAACCAAAGGAGGCGGTTTTTTTTTGCTTTTTTTAGTGAGCTGAGTCAAAGTAGCCGGTATTCCAACAAATAGCTGGCTCTCTTTAGTGAGCCAAGCCAAAGAAGCCAGCTCTATTTAGTAAGCCAAGCCAAAAGAACCTGCTCTTTTCAATGAGCCAAGCCAAAGGATCCGGCTCTTTTTGGTGAGCCGGCCCAAAAGAGCCGGATATATTTAGTGAGCCGAGTCAAAGGATCCGGCTCTCTTTAGTAAGGCAAGCCAAGCCAAAGGAGCCAAGTCTTTTTAGTGAGCCGAGCCAAAAGAGCCGACTCTCTTTGGTGAGCCGAGCCAAAAGAGCCGACTCTCTTTAGTGAGCCGAGCCAAAAGAGCCGACTCTCTTTAGTGAGCCGAGCCAAAGGAACCGGCTTTCTTTATTGAGTCGAGGCAAAAGAGTCGGCTCTCTTTAGTGAGTTGAGCCAAAGGATTTGGCTCACTTTAGTGGGCCGACCCAAAAGAGCTGGCTCTTTTTAGTGAGCTGAGTCAAAGTAGCCGGTATTCCAACAAATAGCTGGCTCTCTTAGTGAGCCAAGCCAAAGAAGCCAGCTCTATTTAGTAAGCCAAGCCAAAAGAACCTGCTCTTTTCAGTGAGCTGAGCCAAAAGGGTCTGGCTCTCTTTAGTGAGCTGAGCCAAGCCAAAGGAGCCAAGTATTTTAGTGAGCCGAGTCAAAGGATCCGGCTCTCCTAAGTGAGCTGAGCCAAAGGAGCCAGCTCAGTTAGTGAGCCAAGCCAAAGGAGTCAGCTCTTTTTGGTGCGACGAGCTAAAGGAGCCGGCTCTTTTTAGTGACTGAGCCAATTAAGCCAGGTCTCTTTAATGAGCCAAGCCAAAGGTGCTAGCTCTCATTAGTGAGCGGATCCAAAGGACCCGGCTCTCTTTCGTGAGCCGAGCCAGAAGAGCCGGCTTTCTTAAGTGAGCCAAGCCAAAGGAACCAGTATTTCAACAAATAGCCAGCTCTCTTTATTGAGCCAATCCAAAGGAACTGGTATTCCAACAAATAGCCGCCTGTCTTTAGTGAGCAGGACCAGAGGAGCCGGATCTCTTTCGCGAGCCGAGCCAGAGGAGCCGGCTTTCTTAAGTGAGCCAAGCCAAAGAATCCAGTATTACAACAAATAGCCGGCTCTCTTTAGTGAGCCGAGTCAAAGAATCCGACTCTTTTTAGTGAGCCAAGCCAAAGGAGCCGGCTTTTTTCAATCAGCCGAGCCAAATGAGCTGGCTCTTTTTAGTGGGCCAAGCCAAAGGAGCTGGTATTCCAACAAATAGCCGGCTCTCTTTAGTGAGACAAGCCAAAGGAGCCGGCATTTTCAAAGAGCCGAGCAGAATGAGCTGGCTCTTTTTTGTAAGAAAGACTAAGGAGCTGGTATTCCAACAAATAGCCGGCTCTCTTTAGTGAGCCCAGTCAAAGGATCTGGCTCTCTTTAGCGTGCTGATTCAAAGGATCTGGCTCTCTTAGTGGGCCAACCCAAAGGAGCCGGGTCTTTTTAGTGAGCCGAGACAGACTTTTTGGTGACCCTTTTTAATGTGTCGAGCAAAAGGAACTGTCTCCACACACAGAGACAGCTCTCTTTAGTCAGCCGAACAAAAATAATCGTCTCTTTTTCGTGAGCCGAGCCAGTTGGGGCGGCTCTCTTTAGTGAATTGAGCCAAAGGACCCGGCTCTCTTTAGTGGGCCGACCCAAAGGATCTGGCATGTTTAATGAGACAGGCAAAAGAAACCAGCTCCGCACAAAGAGCCGTCTCTCTTTAGTAAGCCGAAAAAAAGTAATCGGCTCTATTTAGTGAGCCGAGCCAAAGGAGCTGGCTCTCTTTACTGAGCCGAGCCAAAGGAGCCAGGCTTTTTGGTGACCCAGGCCAAAGGAGCCGGCTTTCTTTAGTGAGCCGAGCCAAAGGATCTGGCCTTTTTTAATGAGTTGACCAAAAGGAACCGGTTCCCCACAAAGAGCCGGTTCTTTTTAGTCAGCAGTGCCAAAGGAGCCAATCTTTTTGGTGACCCAGGCCAAAGGACCCAGCTTTCTTTAGTGAGCCGAGCCAAAGGATCTGGCCCTTTTTAATGAGTCGAGCAAAAGGAACCGGCTCCATACAAAGAGCCGGCTCTCTTTAGTCAGCCGAACAAAGGTAATCGGCTCTATTTAGTGAGCCGAGCCAAAGGATCCGGCTCTTCCTTAGTGAACCGAACCAAAGGAGCCGGCTCTTTTTGGTGAGCCAAGCCAAAGGAAGCGTCTTTTTTTAGTGGGCTGAGCCAAAGGAGCCGGCTCTTTTTGGTGAGCCGAGCCAAAGGAGGCATTTTTTTTTAATGAACCGAACCAAAGGAGGCAGTATTCCAACAAATAGCTGGCTCTCTTTAGTGAGCCGAGCCAAAGGATCTGGCCCGTTTTAATGAGACAGGCAAAAGGAACCGGCTCCACACTAAAAGCCGTCTCTCTTTAGTCAGCCGAACAAAAGTAATCGGCTCTATTTAGTGAGCCGAGCCAGATGAGCCCGCTCTCTTTAGTGAGCAGAGCCAAAGGATCCGGCTCTCTGTAGTGGGCCGACCCAAAGGAGCCGGCTCTCTTTCGAGTTTGCACTGGCTCCCTGTTCATTTTAGAATTGATTTTAAAACATTGCTGTTTGTTTTTAAATCTTTACATGGACTGGCACCTCAGTATATCTCGGACCTCATCCAAATTTACATCCCTGCGCGCGCTCTGAGGTCCGAAAGCCAGCTCCAGCTCGTGGTGCCCAAGACCAGACTTAAGACCAGGGGAGACAGGGCCTTCTCTGTGGTCGGCCCTAAGCTCTGGAACACTCTGCCGCTCCATGTTAGAACTGCTTCCACAGTGGAGTGTTTTAAGTCTCGTCTTAAGACCCACTTTTATTCTTTGGCTTTTAACTCTACGTGAGTTGTGTGGTCCTCTGTTCTCTGTTGTCCTCTGTGTTTTTTATACACTTTGATTTTTAATTTACTGTTTTAATTGATTTTACCCTTTAAAATAGTTTTTAATCATATTTGTTTTTATATTGTTTTTATTGGTTTTATTTTTATTAATTGTTTGTTTTATTCAGTCATTGGTGGAGCATAATATTGTTTTTAACATGGCTGTGCAGCACTTTGGAAACGTTATTGTTGTTTAAATGTGCTATATAAATAAAGTGGATTGGATTGGATTGGGCTCTCTTTAGTGGGCCGAACCAAAGGAGCCGGCTCTTCTTAGTGAACCGAGCCAAAGGTGCCGGCTCTTTTTGGTGAGCTGAGCCGAAGGAGGCGTCTTTTTTTAGTGAGACAAGCCAAAGGAGGCCTTTTTTTAAATGAACCGAACCAAAAGAGCCGGTATTCCAACAAATATTTGTCTCTCTTTTGTGAGCCGAGTCAAAGGAGCCGGCTCTTTTTAGTGAGTCAAGACAAAGGATCCGTTTTAATGAGACAGGCAAAAGGAACCGGCTCCACACAAAAAGCCGTCTCTCTTTAGTGAGCCGAACCAAAGGAGCCGGCTCTCTTTAGTGGGCCGAACCAAAGGAGCCGGCTCTTCTTAGTGAACCGAGCCAAAGGTGCCGGCTCTTTTTGGTGAGCCGAGCCAAAGGAGGCGTCTTTTTTTAGTGAGACAAGCCCAAGGAGGTATTTTTTTTAATGAACTGAACCAAAGGAACCGGTATTCCAACAAATAGCTGGCTCTCTTTAGTGAGCTGAGCCAAAGGAGCCGGCTCTTTTTAGTGAGTCGAGCCAAAGGAGCCGGAACTTTTTAGTGAGCCGAACCAAAGGAGGCGTCTTTTTTTAGTGAGACAAGCCAAAGGAGGCATTTTTTTTAATGAACCGAACCAAAGGAGCCGGTATTCCAACAAATAGCTCGCTCTCTTTAGTGAGCCGAGCCAAATGAGCTGGATCTTTTAGGTGAGTCAAGCCAAAGGAGCCAGCTCTTTTTAGTGAGCCGAGTCAAAAGAACCGGCTCTCTTTAGTAAACCGAGCCAAAGGAGCCATCTCTTTTTGGTGAGCCGGGTCAAAGGAGTCGGCTCTTTTTAGTGAGTCAAGCCATATGAGCTCAATATTCCGGACTTCAAAAGGCTCGGTCGTCCCTTCAGCGCTGCTGTTGCCATTGTTTGTACTTATTCCTTGTATTCCTGTTATTCTAGTAACCTGGCTTTATTCAGAATAAAAGAACCTGGGAGGGTCGCAACAGTCCCAGCTCTCTGTATCAATACACCAACTCTGAAACCACCTTTTGCAGGATTGTGGCAGAAAAAAACCCCCCACAACAACCTCAGGCAACATCAGTGCAAACGCAGAAGAATAACTATTAAGTAGTTGAAGTAATTGGGTTATCGGAATGGCTGGCGAGGTTCCATCTAGCCTGGCTGTGTTTAGCCAGGAGTGTGTGTGTGTGGGGGGGGGGGGACTGTGGAACCTGATGAGGCCAAACGCGTGGAGTTCATGCACTGATGAACATCTAAAAGTGGCCAATTAGCTGCATAAAGCAGAGGAGCCACAATCAGCGCTGATGAAAAATGATGGGTGCACGTTGATTGGGGAGGTCACGCAGGATCCGGGGTTAACGAGCATGAGGACTACCGCTGCGGTAAATATGTTTTGTCCGTTAGAGAGGACGTGACGATGGTTGTTGTCAAACCCGACCGTGCTGTCATTAGAGAATATGTTTAGCTCTACTCTGCGTTTATGATAAAAACTGAACATTTGTTCAGTAGGATAACATTTAGTTTTGTCTTAATCCTAGGGTGCATTGGACTAAATACTTTAGTGCTCGTGCATTTGTCATTATTCTGACATTTAGTTGTATTTAATCCTAGGGTAAATTGGATTAAATACAAAAATCAGTGGAAAAGCTTAGGACACCCCTGATGTACACCACAAGAAACCATAACCCAGGGGTCGGCAACCCAAAATGTTAAAAGAGCCATATTGGACCAAAAATACAAAATCAAATCTGTCGGGAGCTGCAGAAAAATAAAAGCCATATTACATACAGATAGTGTGTCATGAGATATACATTGAATTAAGAGGACTTAAAGGGGAACATTATCGTTAGACCTCTATGTAAGCGTCAATATATACCTTGATGGTGCAGAAAAAAGACCATATATTTTTTTAACCAATTTCCGAACTCTAAATGAGTGAATTTTGGCGAATTAAACGCCTTTCTGTTTATCGCTCTTTTTGCGATGACGTCTCCGAGGTAATACAGCCGCCATTTGCATTTTCAACACATTACAAACATTGGGTCTCAGCTCTGTTATTTTCCGTTTCTTCGACTATTTTTTGGAACCTTGGAGACATCATGCCTCGCCGGTGTGTTGTCGGAGGGTGTAACAACACTAACAGGGAGGGATTCAAGTTGCACCACTGGCCCGAGGATGCGAAAGTGTCTGCCGCCAGACCCCCATTGAATGTGCCGGAGTGTCTCCACATTTTACCGGCGATGACGGACATGGCACAGAGATGTATGGATAACCTGCAGATGCATTTGCAACGATAAATTCAACGAAATCACAAAGGTGAGTTTTGTTGATGTTGACTTATGTGCTAATCAGACATATTTGGTCGCAGCGTGACTGCCAGCTAATCGATGCTAACATGCTATGCTAATCGACGCTAACATGCTATTTACTGGCGGTGCTAAGGCAGACATGGCACAGAGATGTATGGATAACCTGCAGATGCATTTGCAACTATAAAGTCAACGAATTCACAAAGGTGAGTTTTGTTGATGTTGACTGCCAGCTAATCGATGCTAACATGCTACGCTAATTGACGCTAACATGCTATTTACCTGCGGTGCTAAGGCAGACATGGCACAGAGATGTATGGATAACCTGCAGATGCATTTGCAACAATAAAGTCAACAAATTCACAAAGGTGAGTGTTGTTGATGTTGACTGCCAGCTAATCGATGCTAACATGCTACGCTAATCGACGCTAACATGCTATTTACCGGCGGTGCTAAGGCAGACATGGCACAGAGATGTATGGATAACCTGCAGATGCATTTGCAACTATAAAGTCAACGAAATCACAAAGGTGAGTTTTGTTGATGTTGACTTATGTGCTAATCAGACATATTTGGTCGCAGCGTGACTGCCAGCTAATCGATGCTAACATGCTACGCTAATCGACGCTAACATGCTATTTACCGGCGGTGCTAAGGCAGACATGGCACAGAGATGTATGGATAACCTGCAGATGCATTTGCAACAATAAAGTCAACAAATTCACAAAGGTGAGTTTTGTTGATGTTGACTGCCTGCTAATCGATGCTAACATGCTACGCTAATCGACGCTAACATGCTATTTACCGGCGGTGCTAAGGCAGACATGGCACATAGATGTATGGATAACCTGCATATGCATTTGCAACTATAAAGTCAACGAATTCACAAAGGTGAGTTTTGTTGATGTTGACTTCCAGCTAATCGATGCTAACATGCTACGCTAATCGACGCTAACATGCTATTTACCGGCGGTGCTAAGGCAGACATGGGACAGAGATGTATGGATAACCTGCAGATGCATTTGCAACTATAAAGTCAACAAATTCACAAAGGTGAGTTTTGTTGATGTTGACTGCCAGCTAATCGGTGCTAACATGCTACGCCAATCGATGCTAACATGCTATTTACCGGCGGTGCTGAAGCAGACATGGCACATAGATGTATGGATAACCCACATTTATAGCGAAAAAAACACTTACTAATCGAAGGATTTAAGTTGCTCCAGTGTCACGAGATGCGAAAGTCCTGATCGTTTGGTCCGCACATTTTAACGGCGATGCTAACGCAGCGTTTCGGCCATGCTATGGCTATGAATAGCGTCAATAGCTATTCGCTCAATAGCTTCAGTTTCTTCTTCAATACTTTCATACTCCAACCCTCCGTTTCAATACATGCGTAATATGTTAAATCGCTTAAATCGCTGAAATCCGAGTCTGAATCCGAGCTAATGTCGCTATATCTTGCTGTGGTATTCGCCATTGTTTGTTTACATCGGCAGCACTGTATGATGTCACAGGGAAATGGATAGTCGCATCACAAATAGCGAAAATTAAGCACTTTAAAGCTTTTTTTAAGGATATTTGGGGACCGGTAAAATTTTGAAAAAAACTTCAAAAAATACAACAAGCCACTGGGAACTGATTTTTATTGTTTTTAACCCTTTTGAAATTGTGAAAATGTTCCCCTTTAAAGTAAACTAAATGAGCTCAACTATAGCTACAAATGAGGCATAATGATGCAATATGTACATACAGCTAGCCTTAATAACATGTTAGCATAGATTAGCTTGCAGTCATGCATTGACCAAATATGTCTGATTAGCACTCCACACAAGTCAATAACATCAACAAAACTCACCTTTGTTAATTCATGCACAACGTTAAAAGTTTGGTGGACAAAATGAGACAGAAAAAGGAGTGGCATAAAACACGTCCTCGGAAGTCGGAGAAAGTTATACATGTAAACAAACTAGGGTGAGTTGAAGGACCGCCAAAATAAGTGGGACAAAACGGCGCTCGCCAAATACTCGAATCAGTGAAGCATGTTCAAAGGGGAACATTATCACCAGACCTATGTAAGCGTCAATATATACCTTGATGTTGCAGAAAAAAACGATTTAACCGATTTCCGAACTCTAAATGGGTGAATTTTGGCGAATTAAACGCCTTTCTGTTTATCGCTCTCTGAGCGACGACGTCAGAACGTGACGTCACCTAGGTAGTCAACGCCATTTTTCCCTACCACATCACATGCATGAAGTCGAATCGGCTCGGTTATTTTCAGTTTTTTTCGACTGTTTTCCGGTACCTTGGAGACATTATGCCTCGTCTGTGTGTTGTCGGAGGGTGTAACAAGTTGATTTACGTGGAGTGTGCATCGATTAGCACGGCATGCTAATCGATGCTAACATGCTATTTAGGCTAGCTGTGTGTACATATTGCAGCGTTATGCCTCATTTGTAGCTATATTTACATCCAGCCTTTCTCTCCACCCACATTTAATGCCAAACAAACACATATTAGTCGACGGATTTAAGTTGCTCCAGTGTCAAGAGATGCGAAAGTCGCTCGTTTGGTTTTTACCGGCGATGCTACGACAGATATGGCACAGAGATGGCAAGAATGTCTGGATATCCTACGACACTCAAAGCAGATGCATTCCCAATGATAAAGTCAACGAAATCACAAAGGTGAGTTTTGTTGATGTTATTGACTTATGTGCTAATCAGATATATTTGGTCGCGGCATGACTGCCAGCTAATCGATGCTAACATGCTATTTAGGCTAGCTGTATGTACATTTGAAACTATAATTACATCCAGCGTTTCCTTCCACCCACATTTAATGCCAAACAAACACTTACCAATCGACGGATTTAAGTTGCTCCAGTGTCACAAGATGCAAAAGTCCTGATCGTTTGGTCCGCACATTTTACCGGCGATGCTAATGCAGACATGGCCCAATAGTGTCAATAACTATTCGCTCAATAGCTTCAGTTTCTTCTTCAATTTCGTTTTCGCTATCTGCCTCCATACTCCAACCATCCGTTTCAATACATGCGTATTGAATCGCATGTATTGTTGAATCGCTTAAGCCGCTGAAATCCGAGTTTGAATCCGAGCCAATGTCCCTATATCTTGCGGTGGTATTGTATTGGCGTCACCGTATGACGTCACAGGAAAATAGAAAGTGGCTTTGAGAGAGCGAAAATAAGGCACTTTAAAGCTTTTTTTAGGGATATTCCAGGACGGGTAAAATTTTGAAAAAAACTTCAAAAAATAAAATAAGTCACTAGAAACTGATTTTTATTGGTTTTAACCCTTTTGAAAATGTGGTAATGTTCCCCTTAAATACAAACAGTGTGCTTTCTAACAATTAGGGAGGTTTGTGTCATGTTTGTCCTCCTACAGAAACCATATTAAAACAAAAAATATGTTTTTTTACCCCCTCACCTTTTTCCATTTTTCATACAGTTTTGAAAAAGCTCCAGAGAGCCACTTGAGTGGCGCTAAAGAGCCGCGGGTTGGCGATCCCCGCCCTAACCCTTTCACTAGAACAGTGGTTCTCAACCTTGTTGGAGGTTCCAAACCCCACCAGTTTCATACGCGCATTCACCGAACCCTTCTTTTGTAAATTGTTTTATTTTTTTTTTTCAAATTCAAGACAAAGTTATATGTTTTTTTTTTTTTTCTTGATGTACAAAATGAACCGTGCATGAACTCACAACAGAATACACACCTGCAAATCAGTGTGACTTCTGCTGTTGCCGTATCCATGATACGCCGATATGGAGAAGTTTTTATTTACACGATGAGTCCGTACTTGCCAACCGTCCCGGTTTTTCCTGGGAGAATCCGGAATTCCAGTGCCCCTCCCGAAAATCTCCCAGGGCAACTATTCTCCTTCAGCGTCCTCTACAACCTGTCGTCACCTACACTTTTCCTCCATACAAATGGCGTGTCAGCGCATTCACATCATTTATGTGGCTTTTACACACATATAAGTGAATGCAACGCATACTTGGTCAACGGCCATACAGGTCACACTGAGGGTGGCCATATAAACAACTTTAACACTGTTACAAATACGCGCCACACTGTGAACCCACACCAAACAAGAATGAACAAAACATATGAGGAGAAAATCCACACCGTAATATAACGTAACAAATACCCAGAATCCCTTGCAGCACTAACTTTTCCGCAATCTACAATATACAACCCCGCTGCCACCAAAGCCCGCCCACCTCAACCACGCCCTCCCCTCCTCCACCTCCAGCTCCTAATTCGGAGGTCTCAAGGTTGGCAAGTATAGATGAGTCGGGTGTGTCTTGACTGGCTCCGCCGAACCCCTAGGGTTCGATCGAGCCCAGGTTAAGAACCATTGCACTAGAAACTTCCACCCAGGAACAAAAATGAACTTCTTTGCTGATATTGAGCCAGATTATTCCACCTTTCCTACCATACCTACTCAGTGGCCTAGTGGTTAGAGCATGGGTGTCAAACTCTGGCCCGCGGGCCAAATTTACACAGCAGCGGTGCCGCTGTAACACCGCAATTTCTCACACTTGCCAATCCTCCCGAAGTTCAGTGCCCCTCCCGAAAATCTCCCGGGACAAGCATTCTCCCAATTTCCACCCGGACAACAATATCGAGGGCGTGCCTTAAAGGCACTGCCTTTAGCATTCTCTACAACCTGTCGTCACGTCCGCATTTGCTCCATACAAACAGCGTGCAGGCCAACTCGCATAATATATGCGGCTATTACACATAAGTGAATGCAAGGCATACTTGGTCAACAGCGATACAGGTCACACTGAGGGTGGCCGTATAAACAACTTTAACACTGTTACAAATATGCGCCACACTGTGAACTCAAACCAAACAAGAATGACAAACACATTTCTGCACTGTAACATAAGATAAACACAACAGAACAAATACCCAGAACCCCCTGCAGCACTGACTCTTTCGGGACGCTATTTTGATATTTACCTCAGAAGGCTGCAAATAGAAAATAGGCATTACATTTGTATTTAAATTTTATTTGATATGCCATTTATACTTTTTAATTATTATTATTTTAAACTCGATTTTGCATGTCCCTATAAAGTTATATAAGCCTTGCTTGTTTAATGTTCAATGCAAAACTTGTTTTGGTCCCTATTAAAAGGTTCATTTGTTCAACCTTGGCCCGCGGCTTTGTTCAGTTTTATATTTTGGCCCACTCTGTATTTGAGTTCGACATCCCTGGGTTGGAGTGTCCGCCCTTAGATGGGTAGGTTGTGAGTTCAAACCCCCGGCCGAGTCATAGTAAAGACTATAAAAATGTGATCCATGACCTCCCTGCTTGGTACTCAAGGGTTGGAATTTGGGGTTAAATCACCAAAAATTATTCTCCGGGCGCTGCTGCTCACTGCTCCCCTCACCTCCCAGGGGGTTGATCAAGGGTGATGGGTCGAATGCAGAGAATAATTTCGCCACACCTAGTGTGTGTGTGACAATCATTGGTACTTTATCTTTTTTTACCTGAACGCAACAGAATCTGATCCTTCCACGTTTTACTACCGCTATGTTTGTGGACGTACTCGGGCCCGGAAGTTGTTTTCTGACATGAAATTAATAAAACAAAAAAATGTGCCGTGTGGAGATAGAGGACTTTTGGGAGGCGCTGAGAAGACGGACAAATCCTCAAGTGCTGCCGAGTCTTTTATGTTTTTTTTCCGAGGCGCCCGCCTTTTGCGTGTACGGGATTCTGTCACCTTCACGGGGTTTAAATCGCCGCAAATCCGCTCGGTGCCGGACGGCGGCTAGTGTGTGTGTGTGTGTGTGTGTGTGTGTAGAATTACGTACACAAACTGTTCAAACATTTTCAGTTTCGTTTGTTCCTGGAAACCCTGAACGCATCAGAATCCCATAATAGACACCTGTCCAGCTCAACTTCTTTTTTCATTTTTTATTTTTATTTTTTTAATTGAACAAACATATATCCACGATGTTATACAAAAGTCAAGAAGCTTTCAACATATTTAACAATTTCACACATCAGGTTGAGCAAATTATGACGTTTACAAAACATGTTTAGGAAAGTAAATGAAAGCAAAACCAAGTATTAAAAATAATAATTAAAAATTAAAGTTAAAGTACCACTATGTGTGGCAAAATTATCCTCTACATTTGACCCATCGCCCTTGATCACCCACTGGGAGGTGAGGGGAGCAGTGAGCAGCAACGTTCCCCGCGCCCAGGAATCATTTTTGGTGATTTAACCCCCAATTCCAACCCTTGATACTGAGTGACAAGCAGGGATGTAATGGCTCCCATTTTTGTGGTATGACTCAGCCGGGGTTTGAACTCACAACCTACCCATCTCAGGGCGGACACTAACCACTAGGCCACCGAGTACGTTAACAATATGATAAGATACACACACATAAGTGAATGCAACGCATACTTGGTCAACAACCATACAGGTCACACTGAGGGTGGCCATAAAAACAACTTTAACACTGTTACAAATACGCGCCAGACTGTGAACCCACACCAAAGAAGAAAGAACAAAAAGGGCTAATTTAAAACACTTAATCAAAAAATACATCAATTTAAGGTCTTTTGTAATTTTAACCATTTTCCAAGATTTAATTGATAATTTGAAACCGTAAAGCCAATTAGAAAATGTAGGTTTTATTTTTAAAAATCGACATTTATGTAAAACATTTTTTGCTTGCAGCATAAAACCTAAAGAGCTCAACTTGGTAACCGTATTTTCCGGATTATAAGGCACACAGGCGATGAATGGTCTATTTTTTTAAATATTTTTTCATATATAAAGCACACCAGATTGATAATCCATTTTTTTTTTTTTTTTCTACCGCTTATTCCCTTTTGGGGTCGCGGGGGGCGCTGGCGCCTATCTCAGCTACAATCGGGCGGAACGCGGGGTACACTCTGGACAAGTCGCCACCTCATCACAGGGCCAACACAGATAGACAGACAACATTCACACACTAGGGCCAATTTAGTGTTGCCAATCAACCTATCCCCAGGTGCATGTCTTTGGAAGTGGGAGGAAGCCGGAGTACCCGGAGGGAACCCACGCATTCACGGGCAGAACATGCAAACTCCACACAGAAAGATCCCGAGCCTGGATTTGAACCCAGGACTGCAGGACCTTCGTATTGTGAGGCAGACGCACTAACCCCTCTGCCACCGTGAAGCCAGATTGATTATATGGCGCATTAAAGGAGACATATTATTATTTTTTTTTTCTGAATGTAAAACACTTCCTTGTGGCCTACATAACATGTAATGGTGGTTCTTTGGTCAAAATGTTGCATAGATTACGTTTTACATAGCATCTTCAAGTCGCTTTCTGACAGTCGCTTCAGAAAGCGCCGTTTTGTGGGCAGTTGTGGAGTGGGGGCGTGGTCTGCGGGCCTGCTGCAGAGCAGGGTGTGTAAGGACCGGCTTCTAAGTCAGCGGCAGGTGAGTATATTGCCCAGCTGGGACTTGTTATCTAATCACCTGTCGCCCTAATTAGCAGCAGCCGGAACGAGAGACACGGTTGGAGTTGGAACCAGAGAGAGACACAGGCCGGAGAAAAAATACAAATATATTGCTGGAAAGCAAGCCTACCCCCGGGATGTTTAGGCCAAATAAAGCCTTGATTCAAATTGTCTACCGGGAGGACCCACCACAGGAGGGCAACCTCCACAGTGGTCTTATTCACAAGGTTCACCCGTCATCTTTGTTGTTGCGGTGTAGCGTGCAAGGACGGGAGTGGAAGAAGTGTCAAAATATGGCGCTAACTGTTTTAATGACATTCAGACCTTACTTCAATCAATAACGGAGCAGCATCTCCTCATCCGGAAACGACAACAAGGAAAAAATGTCCGACCGGAACGCTGTAATAATGATTAATATAAACTCACTACACCGGTATGTTTTAGCGCTTTCATGGCGAGTTTACTGACAGATATGAGTAAAAACTTTTCACTACTTTGTATTAAAAATGGCAACAGCGGAAGATGAATTTCACATAACAAGAAGATAGAAAAAAAGAAGCTTATCGAATACGGAGTCGGGACGGACAACAAAGGCGGACGCGAGGTAATTTTCAGGACTTATGCAGATCCCAAATACAGATCAGCTGGTACCAGAAGGTAATAAATGTTGCTTTTGTACAATATTTTGAAACAAAACACCAGATAATAATGTCTTACCTTAAACACACACCATAATAATACTAGTATGTTCAAGTACAGTACAACTCATCAAGCGGTGTGGTTTCATAGCTTACCAAAGTCGTACTAAAACATTTTGACAGATTTTTGAGCACCGTGTGTAAAGTTCTATATTTTCAAAGGAACATACACAATTTGGGTGTTGTTTACTTGAGTCATATTGCAGTCTACTCATATCTATTATGTTTGACAGCCATTTACTGGTTACACTTATTACCCTACGTGCCAAATTATATTGCTTTGAGGTCGGTATGCACAACCAGAATTATTATACAATAAGCGCACGGGGTTATAAGGCGCACTCTCCAGTTTTGACAAAATTAATGGATTTTAGGTACGCCTTATAGTCAGAAAAATACGGTACCACTCCAGCGATGCTGGAAGATCGGTCCACGCATGCACGAAAGTCGCGCCACTTCCTGGACTTGCATTTTCTTGGAAGCGGAGCCTTGCAACATCATGCTCTATATTAGCGGTAGAAAATGGATGGATGGATGGATGATTATTTGCAAAAAAAAAAATAAAATGTTTATCAGTTTGAACATCAAATATGTTGTCTTTGTAGCATATTAGACTGAATATGGTTTGAAAATGATTTGCAAATCATAGTATTCCGTTTATATTTACATCTAACACAATTTCCCAACTCATATGGAAACGGGGTTTGTAGTTGGAACATTAACTACAGTCGGTCGCTACATCTGTAAGTGCATGTTAAAACATTACGAAGCAAAGCGAAAGCCATTTATCAACAACACCCAGAAACGCCGCCGGCTTCGCTGAGCCCAAGATCATCCAAGATGGACTGATGCAAACTGGAAAAGTGTCCTGTGGTCTGACGAGTCCACATTTCAAATTGTTTTTGGAAACTGTGGATGGTTCTATAACAGAACCATCCGGACTGTTATACGGTAGGGGCAAAGTTCAAAACCCAGCATCTGTGAAGGTATGGGGCTGTATTAGTGCCCAAGGCATGGGTAACTTGCGCTTCTGTGAAGGCACCATTAATGCTGAAAGGTACATACAGGTTTAGGAGCAACATATGTTGCCATCCAAGCAACGTTACCATGGACGCCCCGGCTTATTTCAACAAGACGATGCCAAGCCAGGTGTTACAACAGCATGGCTTCATAGTAAAAAAAGTGCAGGTACAAATATCTTTCATAAAGCATTTAGCTGACGTCAACCCATTATTCTGGCCGCACAACTCGGTGGCAAGTTTGTTTCCTTCACACAAACATAAACTCGAAAATAAACGGTTGAGTTTCCACACCGTTTTTTCTTTCTTAACCGCTCAGCTGTCCTTCTGCAGCGCACACACGGACAAGCTGACCTTTACGTCCACTCATTAAACTCATCAACCACCCGCTGATCGGGGGGATAACACCTCCAACCCTATGGCCATCACTGCAGTCGAGGCCCGGCGGCAATCAGCCTCCCGCCGCGGTCTCATTCATCACAACTGAGCAGAGGGTGGTAGTTAAGACATTGCTATTAGGAAAGACATACAGTATAGGTAGGTAGGTGGGGGTGGGTGGGTTTAGATGGATGGATGGATGGGGTATATATACTGGGTAGGTAGGTAGGTGGGTGGGGGGGTTTAGATGGATGGATGGATGGATGGATAGGGTATATATACTTGTAGGTAGGTGGGTAGGTAGGTGGGTTTAGATGGATGGATGGATGGATAGGGTATATATACTGGTAGGTAGGTAGATAGGTTGGTAGGTAGGTGGGTGGGTGGGTTTAGATGGATGGTCGAATGGAATGATAGGTAGGTAGGTGGGTAGATGGATGGATGGATGGATGGATAAATAGATAGACTAGGTATATATACTGGGTATGTAGCTAGGTAGGTGGGTGGGTTTAGATGATTGGATGGATGGATAGATAGATAGATAGATAGATAGATAGATAGATAGATAGATAGATAGATAGATAGATAGATAGATAGATGGACTGGGTATATACAGTTGGGTAGGTAGGTGGGTGGGGGGTTTAGATGGATGGATGGATGGGTAGGTAGGTAGGTAGGTAGGTGGGGGGGGGTTAGATGGATGGATGGATAGGGTATATATACTGGGTAGGTAGGTAGGTAGGTAGGTGGGGGGGTTTAGATGGATTGATGGATAGATGGATGGGTAGGTAGGTAGGTAGGTAGGTAGGTAGGTGGGTGGGTGGGTTTAGATGGATGGTTGGATGGATGGATAGGTAGGTAGGTGGGTAGATGGATGGATGGATGGATGGATGGATAAATAGATAGACCAGGTATATCTACTGGGTATGTAGCTAGGTAGGTGGGTGGGTTTAGATGATTGGATAGATAGATAGATAGATAGATAGATAGATAGATAGATAGATAGATAGATGGATAAATAGATAGATAGATAGATGGATAGATGGATAGATATATAGATGGATAGATAGATAGATAGATGGACTGGGTATATACAGTTGGGTAGGTAGGTGGGTGGGGGGGTTTAGATGGATGGATGGGTAGGTAGGTAGGTAGGTAGGTAGGTAGGTAGGTGGGGGGGTTTAGGTGGATGGATGGATAGGGTATATATACTGGGTAGGTAGTTAGGTAGGTGGGTGGGGGGGTTTAGATGGATGGATGATAGATGGATGGGTAGGTAGGTGGGTAGGTGTGGGGGTTTAGATGGATGGATGGATAGATGGATGGATGGATAGGGTATATATACTGGGTAGGTAGGTAGGTGGGTTTAGATGGATGGATGAATGGATGGATGGATAGGTAGGTAGGTGGGTAGATGGATGGATAAATGGATAGATAGATAGACCAGGTATATATACTGGGTATGTAGCTAGGTAGGTGGGTGAGTTTAGATGAATGGATAGATAGATAGATGGATAGATAGAGGGATAGAGGGATAGAGGGATAGAGGGATAGAGGGATAGAGGGATAGAGGGATAGAGGGATAGAGGGATAGAGGGATAGAGGGATAGAGGGATAGAGGGATAGAGGGATAGAGGGATAGAGGGATAGAGGGATAGAGGGATAGATGGATAGATGGATAGATGGATAGATGGATAGATGGATAGATGGATAGATGGATAGATGGATAGATGGATAGATGGATAGATGGATAGATGGATAGATGGATAGATGGATAGATGGATAGATGGATAGATAGATAGATAGATAGATAGATGGATAGATGGATAGATGGATAGATGGATAGATGGATAGATGGATAGATGGATAGATGGATAGATGGATAGATAGATAGATGGATAGATAGATAGATAGATAGATAGATGGACTGGGTATATACAGTTAGGTAGGTAGGTGGGTGGGGGGGTTTAGATGGATGGATAGATGGATGGATGGATAGGGTATATATACTGGGTAGGTAGGTAGATAGGTAGGTAGGTGGGTGGGTTTAGATGGATGGATGAATGGATGGATAGGTAGGTAGATAGGTGGGGGGGTGGATGGATGGATGGATAAAAGGATATATAGATAGACCAGGTATATATACTGGGTATGTAGCAATGTAGGTGGGTGGGTTTAGATAGATAGATAGATAGATAGATGGACTGGGTATATACAGTTGGGTAGGTAAGTGGGTGGGGGGGTTTAGATGGATGGATGGATGGATGGATAGGGTATATATACTGGGTAGGTAGGTAGGTGGGTAGGTAGGTAGGCAGGTGGGTGGGGGGGTTTAGATGGATGGATGGATAGATGGATGGATGGATGTATAGGGTATATATACTGGGTAGGTAGGTAGGTAGGTAGGTGGGTGGGTTTAGATGGATGGATGAATGGATGGATAGGTAGGTAGGTGGGTAGATGGATGGATGGATAAATGGATAGATAGACTAGGTATATATACTGGGTATGTAGCTAGGTAGGTGGATGAGTTTAGATGAATGGATAGATAGATAGATGGATGAATGGATGGATGGATGGATGGATAGATAGATGGATAGATGGATAGATGGATGGATGGATGGATGGATGGATGGATGGATGGATGGATAGATAGATAGATAGACTGGGTATATACAGTTGGGTAGGTAGGTGGGTGGGGTGGTTTAGATGGATGGATGGATGGATGGATGGATGGATAAGGTATATATACTGGGTAGGTAGGTAGATATGTAGGTAGGTGGGTGGGTTTAGATGGATGGATGAATGGATGGATAGGTAGGTAGGTGGGTAGATAGGTGGGGGGGTGGATGGATGGATGGTTGGATGGATAAATGGATAGATAGATAGACCAGGTATATATACTGGGTATGTAGCTACATAGGTGGGTGGGTTTAGATGAATAGATAGATAGATAGATGGATGGATGGATGGATGGATGGATGGATACTGTAGATAGACTGGGTATATACAGTTGGGTAGGTAGGTAGGTAGGTGGGTGGGTGGGTTTAGATGGATGGATGGAGGAGTAGGTAGGTAAGTGGGTGGGTAGATAGGTGGATGGATGGATGGATTGATAGACCGGGTTTATATACTGGGTAGGTAGGTAGGTAGGTGGGTGGGTTTGGATGGATGGATGAATGGGTAGGTAGGTATGTACTGTAGGTGGGTAAATATGTGGGTGGGTGGATGGATGGATGGATGGATGGATAGTTAGATAGACCGGGTATATATACTGGGTAGGTAGGTAGGTGGGTGGGTTTAGATGGATAGCTAGATAGATAGATAGGTAGATTGATAGATAGATAAAAGGTTATAAAAACACGTTTTATGGTGTTACATATGTGGGTTAGTTTATGCAACAACGAAAAAATTAACTAAACAAGACGATCCAAAACAATGTGATAGTTTATAAAATTAAAACAATTGGCAGCAAACATTGTTTTTAATTACGCAAACCAAAATAACTAAAAGGAAAACAGTTTAAAAAAATGACACAAACCAAAATCACAAAAGACAAAATAATTTATAATTACACAAACCAAAATAAAACGGAAAACTGTTACATTACACAACCACAAAAAAACTATTTACCATTACACAAGTTAAAATAAAAGATGAAACGATTTACATTCACACAAACCAAAATAACAAAAGACGAAAACAATATACGATTACACAAACCAAAATAAGATGAAACCATTTACAATTACACAAACCAAAATACGATGGAAAACTGTTACATTACACAAACCCAAAAAAACTATTTACAATTACATTAGTTAAAAGACGAAAACAATGTACGATTACACAAAGCACAATAAGACGAAAACATGTATAATTACACAAACCAAAATTAGACGGAAAAATACGCAATAACACAAACTGAAATAACAAAACATTAAACAATATCCAATTTCACAAACAAAACAAAAAGACAAAACTTAAAATTACTCAAACCAAACTAACAAGATAAAAAAACTTACAAATACGCAAACCAAAATAAAAATAGAATTTTGTCAAGTACTACAAAACCCAAAACCAGTCAAGTTGTCACGTTGTGTAAATGGTAAATAAAAACAAAATACAACAACATCCTTTTTAACTTATATTCAATTGAATAGACTGCTAAGACAAGATATTTCATCTTCACACTGAGAAACTTTTTGCAAATAATTAAGTTAGAATTTAATGGCAGCAGCACATTGCAAAAAAGTTGTCACAGGGGCATTTTTACCACTGTGTTACATGGCCTTTTCTTTTAACAACACTCAGTAAACATCTGGGAAATGAGGGAGACCAATTTCTGAAGCTTGTCAGGTGGAATTTGCTCCCATTCCTGCTTGATGTACAGCTTAAGTTGTTCAACAGTCCGGGGTCTTTGTTGTGGTATTTTACGCTTCATAATGAAACACACATTTTCAATAGGAGACAGGTCTGGACTACAGGCAGGCCAGTCTATTACCAGCACTTTTTTACTACGAAACCACACTGTTGTAACACGAGGCTTGGCATTGTCCTGCTGAAATAAGCAGGACATGTAACAACATATGTTGCTCCAAATCCTGTCTGTACCTTTCAGCATCAAAGGTGCCTTCACAGATGTGTAAGTTACCCATGCCTTGGGCACTAATACACCCCCATACCATCATAGATGCTGGCTTTTCAACTTTGCGCCTATAACAATCCAGATGGTTGTTTTCCTCTACGGTCCGGAGGTTACGACGTCCACAGTTTCCAAAAATAATTTGAAATATGGACTTGTCAGACCACAGAACACTTTTCCACTTTGCATCAGTTCATCTGATATGAACACGGGTCCAGCGAAGCAGGCAGCGTTTCTGGGTGTTGTTGATAAATGGCTTTGGTTTTTAAAGTATAGTTTTAACTTGCATTTCTAGACTTAGCGACTGACTGTAGTCACTGACGGTGGTTTTCTGAAGTATTACTGAGTTCATGTGGTGATATCATTTACACACTGATGTCACTTTTTGATGTGTACCGCCTGAGGGATCCAAGGTCCCGGTCATTCAATATTTTTTTTTCCTGATTCTCTGAACCATTTGAGGAAATTAACGACCATATATGGTGAAATCGCTAAATTCCTTGCAATAGCTGGTTGAGAAATATTGTTCTTAAACTGTTGGACAATTTTCTCATGCATTTGTTCACAAAATGGTGACCCCTCGCCCCGTCCTTGTTTGTGAATGACTGAGCATTTCATGGACGCTGCTTTGATACCCAATCATGGCACCCACCTGTTCCCAATTAGCTTGTTCACCCGTCGGATATTCCAAATAAGCGTTTGATGAGCATTCCTTAACTTTTTTGCCACTTGTACCAGCGTTCATGAAAAATGTCACAGGCTTTAAATTCCAAATGAGCTAACATTTGCAAAAAATAAGGAAGTTTTCCAGTTTGAACGTTAAATTTCTTGTATTTGCAGTCTATTCAATTGAATATAGGTTGAAAAGGATTTGCAAATTATTTTTATTCTGTTTTTATTATTCATTTAATGTTGAGGATCGCATTAAATTATATGACGGGCCACTTTAAATGATGTGGAAACCCTTGTTGAACAATCTAGCATCAGACATTACCTTGAGTGGAAGGTCATGAAAAAAGACGTGACGGAGCACGTTGAATGATATAGTCCGCCACCTCATTTAACGTGGAGGATCACCTTAAATGATGTGACAGGCCACATTAAATGAAGTGGAAGCCCTTGTTGAACAATGTGGCATCAGACATTAGCTTGCGTGGAAGGCCAAAACAAAAGACGCTCTGGACCAAAGTTGAATGATATGGTCCGCCACATAATTTAATGTGGAAAATCACCTTAAATTATATGACGGGCCACTTTAAATGATGTGGAAACCCTTGTTGAACAATCTAGCATCAGACATTAGCTTGAGTGGAGGGTCATGAAAAAAGACGTGACGGAGCACGTTGAATGATATAGTCCGCCACCTCATTTGATGTGGAGGATCACCTTAAATGATGTGACGGGCCACTTTAAATGAAGTGGAAGCCCTTGTTGAACAATGTGGCATCAGACATTAGCTTGCATGGAAGACCAAAACAAAAGACGCTCTGGACCAAAGTTGAATGATATGGTCCGCCACGTCATTTAATGTGGAAAATCCCCTTAAATTATATGACGGGCCACTTTAAATGACGTGGAAACCCTTGTTGGACAATCTAGCATCAGACATTAGCTTGAGTGGAAGGTCATGAAAAAATATGTGACGGAGCACGTTGAATGATATAGTCCGCCACCTCATTTAAGTGGAAGATCGCCTTAAATGATGTGACAGGCCATCTTAAATGATGTGGAAGCCCTAGTTGAACAATGTGGCATCAGACATTAGCTTGCGTGGAAGGCCAAAACAAAAGACGCTCTGGAGCACGTTGAATGATATGGTCCGCCAGATCATTTAATGTGGAAAATCACCTTAAATTATATGACGGGCCACTTTAAATGACGTGGAAACCCTTGTTGGACAATCTAACATCAGACATTAGCTTGAGTGGAAGGCAACGGCGAAAGACCACGGACAATGTTGAATGATGTAGTCCGCCACATCATTTAACGTGGAAAATCACCTTAAATTATATGACGGGCCACTTTAAATGACGTGGAAACCCTTGTTGGACAATCTAACATCAGACATTAGCTTGAGTGGAAGGTCATGAAAAAATATGTGACGGAGCACGTTGAATGATATAGTCCGCCACCTCATTTAAGTGGAAGATCGCCTTAAATGATGTGACAGGCCATCTTAAATGATGTGGAAACCCTTGTTGGACAATCTAACATCAGACATTAGCTTGAGTGGAAGGCAACGACGAAAGACCACGGACCACGTTGAATGATATAGTTCGCCACATCATTTAATGTTGAGGATCACCTTAAATTATATGACGGGCCACTTTAAATGATGTGGAAACCCTTGTTGAACAATTTAGCATCAGACATTAGCTTGAGTGGAAGGCAACGACGAAAGACCACGGACCACGTTTAATGATATAGTTCGCAACATTGACGAAAGACCATGGACCACGTTGAATGATATAGTTCGCCACATCATTTAATGTTGAGGATCACCTTAAATTATATGACGGGCCACTTTAAATGACGTGGAAACCCTTGTTGGACAATCTAACATCAGACATTAGCTTGAGTGGAAGGCGACAACGAAAGACCACGGACCATGTTGAATGATATAGTCCGCCAGATCATTTAACGTGGATTATCACCTTAAATTATATGACGGGCCACTTTAAATGAAGTGGAAACCCTTGTTGAACAATCTAGCATCAGACATTAGCTTGCGTGGAAGGCCAAAACAAAAGACGCTCTGGACCAACACTGAATGATATGGTCCGCCACGTCATTTAACGTGGAAGATCACCTTAAATTATATGACGGGCCACTTTAAATGATGTGGAAACCCTTGTTGGACAATCTAGCATCAGACATTAGCTTGAGTGGAAGGTCATGAAAAAATACGTGACGTAGCACGTTGAATGATATGGTCCGCCACCTCATTTATCGTGGAAGATCACCTTAAATTACATGACGGGCCACTTAAATGAAGTGGAAATCCTTGTTGAACAATCTAGCATCAGACATTAGTTTGCGTGGAAGGCCAAAACAAAAGACGCTCTGGATCACGTTGAATGATATGGTCCGCCACATCATTTAATGTGGAAAATCACCTTAAATTATATGACGGGCCACTTTAAATGATGTGGAAACCCTTGTTGGACACTCTAGCATCAGACATTAGCTTGAGTGGAAGGTCATGAAAAAATATGTGACGGAGCACTTTGAATGATATAGTCCGCCACATAATTTAACGTGGAAATTCACCTTAAATTATATGACGGGCCACTTTAAATGATGTGGAAGTCCTTGTTGAACAATGTGGCATCAGACATTAGTTTGCGTGGAAGGCAACGAAGAAAGACCACGGATTAAAAAGAGGTTTTAAAATAATCAGCGCATGCTTACTTTTACCGCATACCTTTGTTAAGTGCAAGAGTGAGAAGTGGTTTTAAATTAATTCGCGCCCCGGCAGCAATTCAAGGAAATACGGTACGTCTAATCTTTGAATTTAGCAGATATTTGTATTAAAATTTAATTAATGCATTTTCGTAAAGTTTTCATTATTTCTTGTGTGATTTCTGTTCGTGTTTTCAAATCAAAATGCGTGATTTTTTTTCCATTATTTTGATCAAATAAACTGAGAATCACTAAGTATAGGTGTTGTTCTGCGGTATGTAAATGCATTTAATCATGAAAGACAAGCGCCAGGTGTGCCTGTGCTAATTGCATTCTTCATTCTATGGGTCGGTGAAAAAAAGAGGGTCCTTGTTTACCTGCGATTTGCATAAGTAACGCTCAGAAAGCGATTTTTTTTTTTGTACTTTTGTTCCATTTACCTCCAAGACTGAAGTGCTCCGTGTTTCCCCCCCACCCCCGCTCCGTATTGATCTGTTAATTGTGAGGCTTTGGTGTGGACATGAATGAGTGCCGCGGTGCTGGTAAAAACCAGCAAAAAAAATGAAATTAAATAAAATGAACATGCAGGCTCCTAATTATCACCCCCTAAAAAAAAAAATAACAAGCAGGGTCCCGAGTGGATGCTACAAACGGAAGAAGTGGTTCAAAGTTACCTGTGAGAATTCAGCGGGGAGGCTTTAGCAGCGGGGAAGTTCTGTTGAACAAGCTAATGAAGAAGTCTTTCATCTGCAGATCTAAAATCATCGCCTAAATGAGCTTGGAATGCTGCATGATTGGGGAAAAATAAAAGAAAAAAAGTTGGCATATGGTAGTTTTGGATCTGCGATAATGTTTTATGTTGCTGAAAACTATTGTACTCTTTTCATGTGACATTTAGTGCACAGTACGTACAAATTAAACTACACCAAAGGTAAATAAACAAAATGAAAACACCCTTAATGTAATGTTTTTATTGACATGTACTCTCAGTTTATCTACATGCAGTTTTAGTGTATTTACGTGTACTTTCAGTGTATTTCCATAAAGTGTCAATTTATCATAGAGTTGAAAGCAATAGCTACTTCTTGGGTGCTGATTAATGCGAAGGGCTAACAGTTTGATACACACTTAAATACATTGCCAGAAATAATTTTGTGGGTTCTTCCGAGGATGTTGTAGTCGTAATGATTTGTGCAGTCCTTTGAGACATTTGTAATTTGGGGCTATATAAATAAACATTGATTGATTGATTGAATTTGCTCGATTTACCTTCAACTCTATGTTATTGTTAATAATCAATTATATTTATCTTTGTGGAAACACCGATCATCTTAATGATTTCTCACACTAAATATATATAGAAACAGATAAATGTCGGAAAAAAAAAAAAAAAAGGGGTATTTCTGTCCGTCATTCCGTCGTACATTTTATTTATTTTTACAGAAGGTTTTTTGCAGAGAATAAATGATGAAAAAAAAACACTTGATTGAACGGTTTAAAAGAGGAGAAAAAATTAAAATAGTTTATCTTCAATTTCGACTCTTGAAAATTCAACCGAAAAAAAAAAAAAAAAGAGAGAAAAACTAGCTAATTCGAATCGTTTTGAAAAAAAATAAAAAATAATTTATGGAACATCATTTGTAATTTTTCCTGATTAAGATTATTTTTAGAATTTTGATGACATGTTTTATCCATCCATCCATCCATTTTATACCGCTTATTACCTTTTTTGGGGTCGCGGGGGGCGCTGGCGCCTATCTCAGCTACAATCGGGCGGAAGGCGGCCTACACCCTGGACAAGTCGTCACCTCATCGCAAGGCCAACACAGATAGACGGACAATATTCACACTCACATTCACACACTAGGGCCAAATTAGTGTTTTAAATAACAACAATTTTAAAAGAAATTCAAAAGACTTTGAAATAAGATTTAAATTTGATTCTACAGACTTTTTAGATTTGCCAGAATAATTTTTGGGAATTTTATTCATAATAAGTTTAAAGAAATATTTCACAAATATTCATCGTTGAAAAAACAGAAGCTAAAATGAAGAATTAAATTAAAATTTACTTAATATTCTTTACAATAAAACAAATAAATTTACTTGAAAATTCATTTAAATTCTCAGGAAAGAAGAGGAAGGAATTTAAAAGGTAAAACGGCAAATGTGTTTAAAAATCCTAAAATCATTTTTAAGGTTGTATTTTTTCTCTAAAATTGTCTTTCTAAAAGTTATAAGAAGCAAAGTAAAAAAAATAAATGCATTTATTTAAACAAGTCTTTAAAATATTTTCTTGGATTTTCAAATTCTATTTGAGTTTTGTCTCTCTTAGAATTAAAAATGTTCAGTAAAGCGAGACCAGCTTGTTAGTAAATAAATACCATTTAAAAAATAGAGGCAGCTCACTGGTAAGTGCTGCTATTTAAGCTATTTTTAGAACAGGCCAGCAGGCGACTCATCTGGTCCCACCACGTTGGTGACCCCTGGGGTAGATTGTGTATTTACACGTAGTTGTACTGTATCTACATGTATATTCAGGGTATTTACATGCACTTTTGGTGTGTTTACTGTACATGTCGTATCAGTGTATTTACATGAAGTCTCAATCTAGCATAGTGTACATTCAGTGTATCTACATGTACTTTCAGTGAATTTGCATGAAATGTCAATCTATTATAGTGTAGATCCGGTGTATTTACATGTAGTATTAGTGTATCTACATGTAGTTTTGGTGTATTTACAAGTACTTTCAGTGTATTTACATGAAGTGTCAATATATCATAATGTACATTCAGTGTATTTACATGTAGTTTCAGTGTATCTACATGTACTTTCAGTGTATCTACATGCAGTTTCAGTGTGTTTATGTGTACTTTAAGTGTATTTACATGAATTGTCAACCTATTATAATGTAGATTTAATGTATTTAAATGTACTTTTACTGTATCTCTATGTAGATTCAGTGTATCTATGTGTACTTTCAGGGTATTTACATGAAGTGTCAATCTATCGTAGTGTAAATTCAGTGTATTTACATGTACTTTCAGTGTATTTACATGAAATGTCAACCTATTATTGTGTAGATTCGGTGTATTTACATATAGTATTAGTGTATCTACATGTACTTTCAGTGTATTTACAAGAACTTTCAGTGTATTTACATGAAGTGTCAATTTATCATAGTGTAGATTCAGTGTATTTACCTGTGGTTTCAGTGTATTTACGTTTAGTTTCAGTGTATTTACATGAATTGTCAATCTTTTGTAGTGTAGATTCAGTGTATCTACATGTAGTTTCAGTATATCTATATGCAGTTTTAGTGTATTTACGTGTACATACAGTGTATTTTCGTGAAGGGTCAATTTATTATAGTGTAGATTGTGTATTTAGACGGAGTTGTACTGTATCTACATGTATATTCAGGGTGTTTACATGCACTTTTGGTGTGTTTACATGTCATATCAGTGTATTTACATGAAGTGTCAATCTATCGTAGTGTAAATTCAGTGTATCTACATGTACTTTCAGTGTATTTACATGAAATGTCAGCCTATTATAGTGTAGATTCGGTGTATTTATATATAGTATTAGTGTATCCTACATGTATTTTCGGTGTATTTACAAGTACTTTCAGTGTATTTACATGAAGTGTCAATATATCATAATGTAGATTCAGTGTATTTACATGTAGTTTCAGTGTATCTACATGTACTTTCAGTGTATCTACATGCAGTTTCAGTGTGTTTATGTGTACTTTAAGTGTATTTACATGAATTGTCAACCTATTATAATGTAGATTTATTGTATTTAGATGTAGTATTACTGTATCTCTATGTAGATTCAGTGTGTCTATGTGTACTTTCAGGGTATTTACATGAAGTGTCAATCTATCGTAGTGTAAATTCAGTGTATCTACATGTACTTTCAGTGTATTTACATGAAATGTCAACCTATTATTGTGTAGATTCGGTGTATTTACATATAGTATTAGTGTATCTACATGTACTTTCAGTGTATTTACATGAAGTGTCAATCTATCATAGTGTAGATTCAGTGTATTTACTTGTGGTTTCAGTGTATCTACGTTTAGTTTCAGTGTATTTACATGAAGTGTCAATCTTTTGTAGTGTAGATTCAGTGTATCTACATGTAGTTTCAGTGTATCTATATGCAGTTTTAGTGTATTTACGTGTACATTCAGTGTATTTTCATGAAGGGTCAATTTATTATAGTGTAGATTGTGTATTTAGACAAAATTGTACTGTATCTACATGTATATTCAGGGTATTTACATGCACTTTTGGTGTGTTTACATGTCATATCAGTGTATTTACATGAAGTGTCAATCTATCATAATGTAGATTCAGTGTATCTACATGTACTTTCAATGTATTTGCATGAAATGTCAATCTATTATAGTGTAGATCCGGTGTATTTACATGCAGTATTAGTGTATCTACATGTAGTTTCAGTGTATTTACAAGTACTTTCAGTGTATTTACATGAAGTGTCAATATATCATAGTGTAGATTCAGTGTATTTCCGTTTAGTTTCAGTGTATCTACGTTTAGTTTCAGTGTATTTACATGAAGTGTCAATCTATCATAGTGTAGATTCAGTGTATCTACATGTAGTTTCAGTGTATCTACATGCAGTTTCAGTGTGTTTACGTGTACTTTAAAGTGTATTTACATGAATTATCAACCTATTATAATGTAGATTTAGTGTATTTACATGTAGTTTTACTGTATCTCTATGTAGATTCAGTGTATCTATGTGTACTTTCAGGGTGTTTACATGAAGTGTCAATCTATCATAGTGTAGATTGTGTATTTGCATGTAGTTTTACTGTATCTACATGTATATTCAGTGTATTTACATGTAGTGTCAATCCATTTTAGTGTAGTTTCAGTGTATCTACATGTAGTTTCAGTGTATTTACATGAGTTGTCAATCTATTTAGTGTAGATTTGGTGTATTTTTATGTAGCTTTAGTGTATGTACATGCAGTTTCAGTGTAGTGTCAATCTATCATAGTGTAGATTCAGTGTATTTACAGGTATTTTTACAGTACCTACATGTAGATTCAGTGTATTCACATGTATTTTCAGTGTATTTACATGTAGTTTCAGTGTATTTACATGTATTTTCAGTGTATTTACATGTAGTTTCAGAGTACCGGCATGTACTTTCAGTGTATTTACATGTAGTTTCAGTGTATTTACATGTATTTTCAGTGTATTTACATGTAGTTTCAGAGTACCGGCATGTACTTTCAGTGTATTTACATGTAGTTTCAGTGTATTTACATGTAGTTTTAGAGTACCGGCATGTACTTTCAGTGTATTTACATGAAGTTTCAATCTATCATAGTGTACATTCAGTGTATTTACATGTAGTTTCAGTGTATCTACATGCAGTTTCAATGTGTTTACATGCAGTTTCAGTGTATCTATATGCAGTTTCACTGTATCTACATGCAGTATCAGTGTATCTATATGCAGATTCAATGTGTTTACATGCAGTTTCCATGTATCTACATGCCGTTTCAGTGTATATACATGCCGTTTCAATGTATCTACATGCAGTTTCAGTATATTTTAATGTAGTTTCAGTGTAAGTACATGTAGTTTTAGTGTATCTACATGTAGTTTCAGTGTATTTACATGCAGTTTTAGTTGACCTACATGTAGTTTCAGTGTATCTACATGCAGTTTCAATGTATCTACAAACCCCGTTTCCATATGAGTTGGGAAACCGTGTTAGATGTAAAGATAGATTGATAGATAGATAGATAGATAGATAGATAGATAGATAGATAGATAGATAGATAGATAGATAGATAGATAGATAGATAGATAGATAGATAGATAGATAGATAGATAGATAGATAGATAGATAGATTGATAGATTGATAGATGGATAGATAGATAGATAGATAGATGGATAGATAGATGGATAGATAGTACTCTATTGATTCCTTCAGGAGAGTTCCTTCAGGAAAATTACAATTCCAGCAGCAGTGTACAGAGTTGAGATCAATTTAAAAAAGAAAAAAAGTAAATAATGGGGTTTTAAAAGGAAACAAAATAGAGAAATATTACAAAAAGAATAAAAACAATGGGAATAACAATATAACAGTAAAATAAGAATATAACAAGACAAAGTAGGCAGTAGTGACCATGTTATGAAAACGTATTGCACTGTTATTGTTTTGCATCCCCTGTCATCCTAGTACCCCCCGTCCCCCATCCCAGAGAGGAGTTGTACAGTCTAATGGCGTGTGGGACAAAGGAGTTCTTGAGTCTATTAGTCCTGCACTTGGGATGAAGCAGTCTAGCACTAAATAAACGGAATACAATGATTTGCAAATCCTTTTCAACCCATATTCACTTGAATGCACTACAAAGACAAGACATTTGATGTTCAAACTCATAAACCTAATTTTGTTTTGCTAATAATAATTAAAATTAAAATTTCCTGGCTGCAACATGTGCTAAAGTAGTTGGGAAAGGGCATGTTCACGACTGTGTTACATAGCCTTTTCTTTTAACAACACTCAATATAACGTTTGGGAACTGAGGAAACTAATTGTTGAAGCTTTGAAAGTGGAATTCTTTCCCATTCTTGTTTTATGTAGAGCTTCAGTCGTTCAACAGTCCGGGGTCTCCGCTGTCGTATTTTAGGCTTCATAATGCGCCACACATTTTCGATGGGAGACAGGTCTGGACTGCAGGCGGGCCAGGAAAGTACCCGCACTCTTTTACTACGAAACCACGTTGTTGTAACAAGTGGCTTGGCATTGTCTTGCTGAAATAAGCAGGGGCGTCCATGATAACGTTGCTTGGATGACAACATATGTTGCTCCAAAACCTGTATGGACCTTTCAGCATTAATGGTGCCTTCACAGATGTGTAATTTACCCATGCCTTGGGTACTAATGCACCCCCATACCATCACAGATGCTGGCTTTTGAACTTTGCGCCTATAACAATCCGGATGGTTATTTTCCTCTTTGTTCCAGAGGACACCACGTCCACAGTTTCCAAATATAATTTGAAATGTTGACTCGTCAGACCACAGAACACTTTTCCACTTTGCATCAGTCCATCTTAGATGAACTCGGGCCCAGCGAAGCCAGCGGCGTTTCTTGGTGTTGTTGATAAATGGGTTTTGCTTTAACTTGTTTTAACTTGGATTTACAGTTGTAGCAACCAACTGTAGTTACTGACAGTGGTTTTATGAAGTGTTCCTGAGCCCATGTGGTGATAGCCTTTACACCCTGATGTTGGTTTTTGATGCAGTACCGCCTAAGGGATCAGAGGTCCGTAATACAATCGCTTATGTGCAGTGATGTCTCCAGATTCTCTGAACCTTTTGATGATTTAACGGACCGTAGATGGTAAAATCCCTAAATTCCTTGCAATAACTGGTTGAGAAATGTTGTTCTAAAACTGTTCGACGATTTGCTTACAAATTGGTGACCCTCACCCCAAATATGGAAAATAATGTTATATATTTTCTGCACACTGTGTTCGATTCTTAACGCTCATGCTGTTATGTGGTTTAACACTAGAGATAGGGGTGTCCTGATCTAATAGAGATATCGGATGTCAATTTGATACCAGCAAAAAAGACAACCCTACAATGTGGGATACAAGCAGTCCGGCAGCGTGTGTACTTGTGCTTGTCATATAATTGTCCATTGATGAACACACACTTTATTCTTGTTTGACCAAGTCGCTTAAAAAAGGTAAACATGCTAGCAGCTACACAACAGCTAAGCACACAAGCCAGACCTACAGTACGTCAAGAGTCTTTGATTGAATGATATTGCAGCCTAAATCAGCACATTTGTCAACATAAAATAAGTAAAATTGCATATCACCATTAGTCTTCAAGACAGAAGTGTACCAGAGAGCATCCGGTAATAAACGTTTCCGCATCATTCAGTTTAATGCGACATGCACTAAGTTTATTGTGGCCAGTTGCCAAAAAATAAGAATAAATCTGACAAAAGTTTAGTATTTTGTATGCCTACTAGTTTGACTTCATCAAGCCCTCCAAATAATACAAGCATGTACTATCATTGATGCTGGTATTGTATCGGATTGATATTGGTGTTGGCTAATACTCAAGTCTCCAATATCGGTATCGTATGGGAAGTCACACCCTAACCCATGGGTGTCAAACTCTGACCCGCGGGCCAAATTTGGCCCGCTGTGTATTTTCATTTGGCCCTTGAGGCAATATCAAATTAACATTAAAGCTGGCCCGCCGGTATTGTACAGCGGCGGTGTCGCTGTAACACCGCATTCACCGCTAATACTCATACTTGCTAACCACCACCCCCCCGATTTTCCACTCCCAAATTTCAGTGCCCCTCACAAAAAGCACAGGGGGCAACCATTCTCCCAAATTTCTCCCGATTCCCACCTGGAAAATAATATTGGGGGTGTGCCTTAAAGGGGAACATTATCACCAAACCTATGCAAGCGTCAATATATACCTTGAAGTTGCAGAAAAAATACCATATATTTTTTTAACCGATTTCCGAACTCTAAATGGGTGAATTTTGGCAAATTAAACGCCTTTCTCTTTATCAGTCTTTTAGCGATGACGTCAGAACGTGACGTCACCGAGGTAATACACCCGCCATATTCATTTTCACATTACAAACACCGGGTCTCAGCTCTGTTATTTTCAGTTTTTTCGACTATTTTTTGGAACCTTGGAGACATCATGCCTCATCGGTGTGTTGCAACACTGGCAAGAAATCTTCCGCCAGTCCCCCATTGAATGTGCCAGAGTGTCTGCACATTTTACCGGCGATGCTAAGACAGACATGGCACAAAGATGTGTGGATAACCTGCAGATGCATTTGCAACGATTAAGTCAACGAAATCACAAAGGTGAGTTTTGTTGATGACTTATGTGCTAATCAGACATATTTGGTCACGGCATGACTGCCAGCTAATCGATGCTAACATGCTACGCTAATCGATGCTAACATGCTATTTACGCTAACTGTATGTACATTTGAAACTAGATACCCACATTTAATGCGAAACAAACACTTACCAATCGACGGATTTAAGTTGCTCCAGTGTCACAAGATGCGAAAGTCCTGATCGTTTGGTCTGCACATTTTAGCGGCGATGCTAATTAAGCAGCCATGCTATGGGCCACTTCATTAGGTACACCCACGCTATGGTCGAATAGCGTCAATAGCTATTCGCTCAATAAGTCCAATTTCTTCTTCAATTTCATTTTCGCTATCTGCCTCCATACTCTGACCATCTGTTTCAATACATGCGTAATCTGTTGAATCGCTTAAGTCGCTGAAATCCGAGTCTGAATCCGAGCTAATGTCGCTATATCTTGCTGTGGTAACCGCCATGTTGTTTGTATTGGCAGCCCTGTATGAGGTCACAGGGAAATGGATGGTGGTTTCGAAGATAGCGAAAATAAGGCACTTTAAAGCTTTATTTAGGGATATTCCGGGACCGGCAAAATTTAAAAAAAAAAATTAAAAAATACAACAAGCCACTGGGAACTGATTTCTATTGTTTTTAACCCATTTGAAATTGTGATAATGTTCCCTTTTAAAGGCACTGCCTCAAGCGTCCTCTAAAACCTTTCGTCAAGTCCGCTTTTCCTACGTAGAAACAGGGTGCCGGCCTAGTCACATGATATATGTGGCTTTTACACACACACGCTAATGCAATGCAAGCTTGGTCAACAGCCATACAGGTCACACCGAGGGTGGCCGTATAAAAAACTTTAAGACTGTTACAAATATGCGCCACACTGTGAACCAACACTAAACGAAAATGACAAGCAAATTTCGGGAGAACATCCGCACTTTAACACAACATAAACACAACAGAACAAATACACAGAACCCCCTTGCAGCACTACCTCTTCCTGGACGCTACAATATAAACATTTATTATTAGCCGGTGGGAAAAGTTTATTTTGATATTTACCTGAGAAGGCTGCAAATAGAAAAGAGGCATTCAATTTCTATTTAAATTTGATTTGATATGCCATTGCTATTTTTAAATTATTAGTATTATTTGAAACTCGATTTTGCATGTCACTATAAAGTTATATAAGTCTCGCATGTTCAATATTCAATGAAAACTTGTTTGGGTCCCTGTTAAAAGGTTCATTTGTTCAACCTTGGCCCGCGGCTTTGTTCAGTTTAAAATTGTGGCCCACTCTGTATTTGAGTTTGACACCCCTGCCCTAACCACACATGCGATCGATCTGAAAAACTGAAAGCATTCATTATTTATAAACACAGATTAATTGCGTACTTTATTTGGCGTGCACGTGCTCCTTTATCTTAATTGTGGACAGGTACCTGAGAGGTGCGGGTTGCGATACGGTCAAAATGCAAAGAGGAATCCCCGACGGGTGTGCTTAATGCTGGGCTCGAATTTAACCACTGCGGCAACTGCGGCAAAAGCCGCAACCGCCGTCGTCATTTGCCGTAAGCCTTAAAGAAATTGACCAACATCTGCGGTAAAAACATGCTGTGACCATGAATTGATTAACGTGGACCCCGACTTAAACAAGTTGAAAAACTTATTGGGGTGTTACCATTTAGTGGTCAATTGTATGGAATATGTACTGAACTGTGCTATCTACTAATAAAAGTATCAATCAATCAATCAAACCGCCCTTGATATTTTACTTGTTCATGGACAAGGGATGTAACAATAAACGTAAAATGATAATTTGCGAAACAATTCCAGATGGTTAGTAACATTGTCTGATTTATAAATGACAGAAAAACTGTCATTTATCAA
>NC_084631.1:31088332-31115832 GCF_033978795.1 Nerophis ophidion | reverse complement strand
GCAGGCTAATTGGGAATAAGTGGGTGCCATGATTGGGTATAAAAGCAGCTTCCATGAAATGCTCAGTAATTCACAAACAAGGATGGGGCGAGGGTCATCATTTTGTAAGCAAATTGTCGAACAGTTTTAGAACAACATTTCTCAGGGAGCTATTGCAAGGAATTTAGGGATTTTACCATCTATGGTCCGTAAAATCATCAAAAGGTTCAGAGAATCTGAAGAAATCACTGCACGTAAGCGATGATATACAGGCATTTTATCCCTCAGGCGATCATGAATCAAAAACCCACATCAGTGTGTAAAGGATATTACCACATGGGCTCAGGAACACTTCATAAAACCACTTTCAGTAACTACAGTTGGGCGCTACATCTGTAAGTGCAAGTTAAAACTCTACTATGCAAAGCCAAACCCATTTATCAACAACACCCTGAAACGCCGCAACATTGGCTGGGCCCATGCTCACCAAAGATGGACTGATGCAAAGTGTAAAGGTGTTTTGTGGTCTGACGAGTCCAGATTTCCAATTACATTAGGAAATTGTGGATGTGGTATCCTCCGGGAAAAAGAGGAAAATAACCATCCGGATTGTTATAGTCGCAAAGTTCAAAAGCGAGCATCTGTGATGGTATGGGGGTGTATTAGTGCCCAAGGCATGGGTAACTTACACATCTGTGAAGGCACCATTAATGCTGAAAGGTACATACAGGTTTTGGAGCAACATATGTTGTCATCCAAGCAATGTTATCATGGAGGGCCCAGCTTATTTCAGCAAGACAATGCCAAGCTACGTGTTACAACAGCGTGGCTTCGTAGTAAAAGAGTGCGGGTACTTTCCTGGCCCGCCTGCAGTCCAGACCTGTCTCCCATGGAAAACGTGTGGCGCATTATGAAGCATAAAATAGGACAGCGGAAACCCTGGACTGTTGAACGACTGAAGCTCTACATAAAACAAGAATGGGAAATAATTCCACTTTCAGAGCTTCAAAAAGTAGTTTCCTCAGTTACCAAAAAAATCTTGAGTGTTGTTAAAAGAAAAGGTGATGTAACATAAGTTAATTATTATTTGCAAAAAAAAAAAAAAAAAAGTTTATGAGTTTGAACATCAAATATCTTGTCTTTGTAGTGCATTCAACTGAATATGGGTTGAACATTATTAGCAAATCATTGTATTTCGTTTATATTTACATCTAACAATTTCCCAACTCATATGGAAACAGGTTTGCAAATATATATATATACACACACCGAGGATGTTGTTGTGGTTTTTGAAGCTCTTTTAGACACTAGTGATTTAGGGCTATATAAATAATCATTGATATATACATATATACATATATATATATATATATATATATATATAAATAATCCAGTCATGAATGAGTATATCCGTTCGGCCACCGTGTTCAATGGAGAAGTCTGATTTACAAAATTTGCAGGCAGCATACCCCAACCCCTTTGAGCATTCCTGGATGATGAACTGAAATAGTTTTTTTTCCCAATCATTACGGAATTTGCAAGCGTACTTCTTCTTTTTACTCGTCATCGCCATGTCTCTTCTTCATTCTTCTCCTTCGTCTCCGTTATGTTTTTTTTTTGGACATTACTACTTGCCGTAGTTTTGAAGCAATATTCGATGGGAATCTGGATGTTGTGTGTCAGTGTATTAATGTGCTGATTGGAATAAACTGTGAAATAGCTTCGTGCCTGCCTACTTTATGGGTTATAGATAAAGCTATGGATAACGAAGACATATATAATAGTAGAGGACGCCAAAGGTAGTGCCTCTAAGGCCTGCCCCCAATATTATTGTCCAGGTGGAATTCGGGAGAATGGTTGCCCCGGGATATTTTCGGGAGGCGCACTGAAATTCGGGAGTCACCCGGGAAAATCGGTAGAGTCGACAAGTATGCATATATGGAAGGTCACCAACATTGTGATGTGATATGAGCGTCGGTGCGCCGAACCTTCAGATTTGAGATTGATTTATTCCTGACGGTACCGGCGAGGTACTGTGTCATGTGACCTGCCGCCACGGAGCGAGACGCCAATTAAAGTTGCTTACTTCCCCTCGTCGGTTTCCTGAAGTCGTCTGGTTGGGGCTATGTTCTTCTATTAGAAGACGTATTGCCTTGATAGATTCAATTTCTTGATTACACAGATAAATATTGGATTACCCCAGGAGCGCTTGTTGTCAAGCGGGATCCATGACGCACATTAGCATTTTCCAAATTAAGTTCAAGTTTGGATTCATAGGTTGTTGCTCGGAGGAGCAAAAAAAGGGGGATGGCAATCCTCCCAAGTCATTAAAATGACAGTTTACACAAGGCTGACTGAGCACGCTCGGTGCAGGGGGGGATTTTCCCCGACATATCTGCGAGGTGAGACGAGCGACGGTCTGAAATTAGACACACCGAGCCGTTTTCACGCGGCTTTAGCACAATTAAACTGATTGTTTATTATTAACCGGAGGTCGGAATTGGCGGACGAAGCCACTGTAAGGTCATTCATCGTTTTTGTGTTTCTGTGGCGCCGCGACTTCAATAATCGAGTGCGGGTCGTTTTAATCAAGCCTGGCATGATGGAATGAGGTCTGGAAAGAAAAAAAAGCTGACGTTCACGCACTGATTCCTGCATGAACGGGAGCTTGTACGGTTCCAGGCGCCTTTTTCAAGGTGAGATCCCACCTTTTAGTCGCGTAGAATAATTGTGCGGAAAAAAAACTAACGGAATTATTAATGTGTTATATTAACTGTTGATGAGAACGATGAGTGGTCGAAAAATATAGATTTTTAAATTTAGCTGACATTCAAAGATTAGCATCAATACGAATGGCCGATCGAATCCTAAATAAAAATGCACCAGCGCCACTTAAGCACTTTGTCCAGTTTACATCTGCTGTGACAACTGGAAGTACATGAGCCTCCACCAGGGGGATATATAAAAATAGATAGATAGATAGATAGATAGATAGATAGATAGATAGATAGATAGATAGATAGATAGATAGATAGATAGATAGATAGATAGATAGTACAAACTCTGTTTACATATGAGTTGGGAAATTGTGTTAAATGTAAATATAAGTGTAACACAATGATTAGCAAATCATTTTCAACCAATATTCAGTTGAATATGCTACAAAGACAACATATCTGATGTTCAAACTGATAAACATTTTTTTCTGTGTGCATATAATGATTAAGTTTAGAATTTGATGCCGGCAACACGTGACAAAGAAGTTGGGAAAGGTGGCAATAAGTACTGATAAAGTTCAGGAATGCTAATAAAACACTTATTTGGAACATCCGACAGGTGTGCAGGCTAATTGGGAACAGGTGGCTGCCATGATTGGGTATAAAAGCAGCTTCCATGAAATGCTCAGTCTTTCACAAGAAAGGATGGGGTGAGGGTCACCAATTTGTAAGCAAATTGTCGAACAATTTTAGAACGACATTTCTTAACGAGCTATTGCAAGGAATTTAGGGATTTTACCATCTACGGTCCGTAAAATCATCAAAAGGTTCAGATAATCTGGAGAAATCACTGGAAGTAAGCAATAATATTACGCACCTTTGATCCCTCAGGCGGTACTGCATCAAAAACCGATAACGTGTAAAGGAAATAACCACATGGGCTCAGGAACACTTCAGAAAACCACTTTCAGTAACTAAAGTTGGTCGCTACATCTGTAAGTGCAAGTTAAAGCTTTACTATGCAAAGCCAAACCCATTTATCAATAACACCCTGAACACCGCCGGCTTGGCTGGGCACGAGCTCATCTAAGATGGACTGATGCAAAGTGGAAAAGTGTTCTGTGGTCTGACGAGTCCACATTTCAAATTATATTTGGAAACAAAGGGCGTGGTGTCCTCCAGAACAAATAGGAAAATAACCATTCGGATTGTTATAGGCCCAATGTTCAAAAGCCAGCATCGGTGATGGTATGGGGGTGCATTGGTGCCCAAGGCATGGGTAACTTACACATCTGTGAAGGCACCATTAATGCTGAAAGGCCCATACAGGTTTTGAAGCAACATATGTTGTCATCCAAGCAACGTTATCATGGACGCCCCTGCTTATTTCAGCAAGAAAATGCCAAGAGGGAACTTTAATTTGATGATTACTTTTATGTGTAGAAATCTTTATTTATAATTGAATCACTTGTTTTTCAACACATTTTTTGTTATTTTTATATATTTTTTCCAAATAGTTCAAGACCACTAAAAATGAGCAATATTTTGCACTGTTATTCAATTTAATATATCCGAAACTGATAACATAGTGCTATATTTTACTCCTTTATTTCTTTTTGTCAAACAAAAATGCTTTGCTCTGATTATAGGGTACTTGAGTTAAAAATGTTTTCACAGGGGCTACATCACTGAAAAAAGGTTGAGAACCACTAGTGTTGCGTACCCAGATGTAAAACCTCTTTTGCACAATTAGCCTTTTCATATAAAGCCGTAAAGGAATGGGACGACCTCACAACAAACTTGAAAAGTCTAGCAGATTACTCTTCATTCACAATTGAAGTTAAAAAAAAAGTGGCTTTGGAGCAATCAAAGCAGCTCACACGGTCACTAAGGTGGACACTATATCTGACACATCAACTTAATGAGTGTCATATTTATCCATGAGAGCATTTTGGTTGTAAATTGTGAGGTGTGTCTGTTAAAATCGTGGTTGTGTTTTTCAAATGATGACAGATGTGAACAAGAGCATGCATTTGTGTTATGATGTAAAGGAGAGGTGTGGTTGTATTGTATATCAAGTATGTGTCAATGAAAGGGCATTTTATAACGTTTCTTAATTCAAATACATGCTATAGTATGATTTTATTGCATGGTTTTTGAATCCCTTTAAGTTAGGTAGCCAGGGACTGCAGTTGGAAATGAACTATTTAGCTATAATCTGGTACAGAACATATCTGTCTTTGAGCTGAATGTTTCTGTGCATTGTCCCTTCAAATAAAGACTAAACAAAGGAATGGTCGGGTTGACCTGACAAGGTGTCTGTTTCCATTATGTCTTGGATGTTTGTGTTACTCATCGGTTTGGACCAGATGATTTCCGAGTAAACGGAATGGCGGACACAATTGAATTACATTAAAATGCGAAGAGTCGCGGAAAAGTGACAATGTGTATATGTCTATATTTGACAGGTGTCAAACTCAAGGCCCGGGGGCCAGATGTGGCACGCCACTTTATTTTATTTGACCCTCGAAAGCCTGGAAATAATATCTATCGATAAGGTACTGTAACTTTTCTTACTAAATGTATTCTTTCATACATATATATATATATATATATATATATATATATATATATATATAGTGGGGCAAAAAAGTATTTAGTCAGCCACCGATTGTGCAAGTTTTCCCACTTAAAATGATGACAGAGGTCGGTCATTTTCATCATAGGTACACTTCAACTGTGAGAGACAAATGTGAAAAAAAAAAATCCAGGAATTCACATTGTAGAAAATTTAAAGAATGTATTCGTAAATTATGGTGGAAAATAAGTATTTAGTCAACCATTCAAAGCTCTCACTGATGGAAGGAGGTTTTGTCTCAAAATCTCACGATACATGGCCCCATTAATTCTTTCCTTAACACGGATCAATCGTCCTGTCCCCTTAGCAGAACAACAGCCCCAAAGCATGATGTTTCCACCCCCATGCTTCACAGTAGGTTTGGTGTTCTTGGGATGCAACTCAGTACTATTTTTCCTCCAAACACGACGAGTTGAGTTTGTAACAAAAAGTTATATTTTGGTTTCATCTGACCACATAACATTCTCCCAATCCTCTGCTGTATCATCCATGAGCTCTCTGGCAAACTTCAGACGGGCCTGGACATGCACTGGTTTAAGCAGGGGGACACGTCTGGCACTGCATGATTTGATTCCCTGTCAGCGTAGTGTGTTACTGATGGTAACCTTTGTTACTTTGGTCCCAGCTCTCTGCAGGTCATTCACCAGGTGCCCCCGTGTGGTTCTGAGATTTTTGCTCACCGTTCTCATGCTCATTTTCACCCCACGGGATGAGATCTTGCGTGGAGCCCCAGATTGAGGGACATTATCAGTGGTCTTGTATGTCTTCCATTTTCTGATAATTGCTCCCACAGTTGATTTTTTCACACCAAACTGCTTGCCTATTGTAGATTCACTCTTCCCAGTCTGGTGCAGGTCTACAATTATTTTCCTGGTGTACTTTGACAGCTCTTTGGTCTTGGCCATAGTGGAGTTTGGAGTCTGACTGTTTGAGGCTGTGGACAGGTGTCTTTTATACAGATAACGAGTTCAAACAGGTTCCATTAATACAGGTAACGAGTGGAGGACAGAAGAGCTTCTTAGAGAAGAAGTTACAGGTCTGTGAGCCAGAGATCTTCCTTGTTTGAAGTGACCAAATACTTATTTGCCACCATAATTTACAAATAAATTATTTAAAATTCCTACAATGTGAATTCCTGGATTTTTTTTTCACATTCTGTCTCTCACAGTTGAAGTGTACCTATGATGAAAATTACAGACCTCTGTCATCATTTTAAGTGAGAGAACTTGCAAAATCGGTGGATGACTAAATACTTTTTTGCCCCACTGTATATACATACATATACATACATACATACATACATACATACATACATGCATGCATACATACATACATACATACATACATACATACATACATACATATATATATATATATATATATATATATATATATATATACACATACATACATAGATACATCTGGGGCGGCATGGCGTAGTAGGTAGAGTGGCTGTGCCAGAAACCTGAGGGTTGCAGGTTCGCTTCCCACCTATTGACATCCAATTGGCTACCATTGTGTCCTTGGGCAGGACACTTCACCCTTGCCCCCGGTGCCGCCCACACTGGTGAATGAATGATGAAGGAGGGGACATAGGCGCAAACTGGCAGCCACGCTTCCGTCAGTCTACCCCAGGGCAACTGTGGCTACAGATGTAGCTTACCACCACCAGGCGTGAATAAATGATGGGTTCCCACTTCTCTGTGAGCGCTTTGAGTATCTCACAATAGAAAAGCACGATATACATCTAATCCATTACTATTATTATTATTATTATTATTATTATCTACATACATACATACATACATGTATATACAATTCTCTATAGCAGGGGTCACCAACGCGGTGCCCGTAAGGACCAGATGAGTAGCCCGCTGGCATATTCTAAAAATAGCTCAAATAACATTTTATTTATTTACTAGCAAAGCTGGTCTCGCTTTGCTCGACAAGTATAATTTTAAGAGAGAAAAACTCAAATAGAATTTGAAAATCCAAGAAAATATTTTAAAGACTTGGTCTTAACTTGTTTGAATAAATTCATTTATTTTTTTATTTGGCTTCTTATAACGTTCAGAAAGACAATTTTAGAGAAAAAAATACAACCTTAAAAATGATTTTAGGATTTTTAAACACATACCTTTTTACCTTCTTTACTGACAATTTAAATACATTTTCATGTATTTTTTTATTTATTTTTATTGTAAAGAATAATACATATGTTTTAATTGAATTCTTCATTTTAGCTTCTATTTTTTCCGCTGAAGAATATTTGTGAAATATTTCTTCAAATTTATGATTGAAATAAAAAAAAAATATTCTGGCAAATCTAGAAAATATGTACAATTAAATTTAAATCTTATTTCAAAGTCTTTTGAATTTCTTTTAAAATTTTTGTTCTGTAAATTCTAGAAGAAATAATGATTTGTCTTTGTTAGAAACATAGCTTGGTCCAATTTGTTATATATTCTAACAAAGTGCAGATTGGATTTTAACCTATTCAAAACATGTCATCAAAATTTTAAAATTAATCTTAATCAGGAAAAATTACTCATGATGTTCCATAAATTATCTTTTATTTTTTTTTCAAAAAGATTCGAATTAGCTAGTTTTTCTTTTCTTTTTTTCAGTTGGATTTTGAATTTTAAAGAGTCAAAATTTAAGATAAACTGTTTCAAAATTTAATTTTCTTTTTTTTCCTGTTTTCTTTTCTTTTAAACCATTCAATTAAGTGTTTTTTTCATCATTTATTCTCACAAAAAAACCTTCCGTAAAAGGAAAAAAAATGTACGACGAATGACAGACATAAATACCCATTTTTTTTACATATATAGATTTATTTATCAAAGGTAAATTGAGCAAATTGGCTATTTCTGGCAATTTATTTAAGTGTGTATCAAACTGGTAGCCCTTCACATTAACCAGTACCCAAAAAGTTGCTCTTGGTTTCAAAAAGGTTGGTGACCCCTGCTCAATAGTATACTGTATGTATTAGTTCTGTCAAATTTAACTTAAGTGATTATTTAGAGATGAAGCAATGCAATCAATCAGTACAAACATGAGTGAGGAGACTCCGGATTGGTCTGCTTGCCAGTATATTTCACTCCAAAATGAAAAACTGCAGATGCAAGTGTTACCAACTTTTGTGCAAATAAACAACACACATTTGACTAAAATGTTCACAAACATTCCTCTATGTCAGGGGTAGGGAACCTATGGCTCTAGAGCCAGATGTGGCTCTTTTGATGACTGCATCCGGCTCTCGTATAAATCTGAGCTGACATTGCTTAACAGGATAAGCAATGAATAATTCCACTTGTAATCATGGAGTTAAAAACAACGTTCAAAATATAAAACATTCTCTTGCATTTTTATGTTCAAGAAGTTGCGTTAATGGTAAGAAGTAATTTATTTATTATTGGTTAGTGTGGGGCTTGCCCCTCTGGGGGTTCTTCAGACCACCAAGAGCCTGTTTTAGGGTTACAATATTGTTTTATTTTAGTTTTCTCTCGGTTGCTTTGCAGCAATTGTCTTTTTCTCTTTCGTCCTCACTCGCGCTCTGGCTCCAGCCCCAACTCTGTCTCTCCTTCTGGCTGCTGCTTATAACAGAGCGACAGGTGATTAGATAAAAAGGCCCAGGTGGGCTTCTACACACCTGTCGCTGATTTTGAGGCCGGTCCTGGCAACAATCCGCTTTGCTGCAGGCCCGCAGGCCACGGCCCCTCCACAGTTAGCTTCAGAATAACAATGTTATTACAAAGAATAAGAGACTTATTATACTCTGGAAAAGTTGGTCTTACTTAAAAATGCACGCGTTTAGTTGTGTTCAGTGTTAAAAAAAATATTATATGGCTCTTAGGGAAATACATTTTTAAATATTTGGCTTCTTGGCTCTCTCAGCCAAAAAGGCTCCCGACCCCTGCTCTATGTCATTCTGACATTAAACTTGCATTGATGTACAAATATTGAGGTATTTTCTTGAGCTAATTAATATTGAGGTATTTTCTTGAGCTAACTACAATTGTGAAATCGTGCGATTAATCACATTTAAATATGGTAAGTTAATCACATTTAAATATGGTAAGTTTATGTAGCAAGTCACACTTGTGGAAAACCTTAGGAACTGTTCAACTCTGCTGCACGATTTGAACGAGGGAATAGTAGAGACAAACAAACACATGCAGAAATATAAGGATAAAACATTAAAAGATAATCAAGTCTTAATTTACAGTTTTAACAAATGGGTAGTTCTCTGTGCAGCTTTGTCATTTCAAGCTTATTTCCGGAAAGCGACAACCCAACCGCTAAATACATATTTGCCCAACGTTATCTGTATTCATTCAACACAGCAAAACTGGCTTGAATAAAAGAAAAAAAATAAATTGAATGGCACAGAAACAACCCTTGGGTCTCTTGAGAGTTTTAACGCGGTAGAAAATACACAGTTAATGACCTTTTATCTTCAAGTAGACATTTTGAGGAATACATTCAAACTTCCAATGAAATGCAGGCGGTATGCTGGCCCTGATAACAACGTTGACATTTGAAAACATTTCAGCGGCGCCGCGAAAGGTATTTGGTAACAAGATGTCAAAAAGAAAAAAAAAACGGGAACGATAAACAGAACAGAAAGGCAGCAATTGAAAAAGGTATGTGCTATGTGGATGAGATTAGGGCTGCCTTGACACTGCATGCTAGGATCTCCAATTCACATTCTTTGGTCGAATACGATATTTTTACGTCACCCTAAATGTCTAATGTGAACTTCATCCGACACGAGTCGAGGATTAGTGATTAGTGATTTAGAAGTAGCTAAAGGTTGTGAGTTCAAACCCTGGCCGATTCATACCAAAGACTATGAAAATGCGACCCATTACTTCCCTGCTTGGCACTCAGCGTCAAAGGTAGGAATTGGGGGTTAAACCACCAAAAATGATTCCCGGGCGGGGCCACCGCTGCTGCTCACTGCTCCCCTCACCTCCCAGGGGGTAATCAAGGGTGATGGGTCAACTGCAAAGAATATTTTCGCCACACCTAGTGTGTGTGTGACGATCATGGGTACTTTAACTTAACTTGTGGTATCATCCAAAACTAATGTAAGGTATCCAAACAACAGAAAATAGGTGATTATTACATTTTAACAGAAGTGTGAATAGAACATGTTGAAAGAGAAAGTAGGCAGATATTAACAGTGTGGAGGTAGATGCGGCCAGCGCTGCCTGCAGGAGCAAAGGTCACCACCTCTGTCCATGGTGCCGAGGACAGACCACCATCAGACGGGGGCGTGGCAGGGCTGACGGCGAGACACAGCTGGCAGTTGATTAGATTTCCCAGGTGGTACGTGTTAATCTAATCATATGTTGTCATTAACAGAAAGCGGCCGGGAGCAGGAGGGGAGAGAGGATACAGACTTGACTGAAAAGTCACGTTCTGCTGGAGAAATAGTTGGACTCAAATCTATGCACATTAAAAACTTTGTTAAAAACTGCACGCTCGGATCTTGTGCCGTGTCTACAGTGTACCTGCTTGGGAGCAACATACACAGACAGTAAATGAACAAGAAGATTAATAATTCATTTTCTACCATTTGTCCTTAATAATGTTGACGGAATAACAGAATGATAAATGACATAATATGTAACTGCATATTTCAGACGACTAATAAGGAGCCTTTGTTTACTTACTACTAAAAGATAAGTTGTCTAGTATGTTCATTATTTTATTTAGGGACAACTTGTGAAAAGAAACATATGTTTAATGTACCCTAAATTTTTGGGGTAAAATAAAGCAAATAATGACATTTTTTGTAGTACCCTTTATTTACAAAAGTACCGAAAAGTATCGAAATAAGTTTAGTACTGATACCAGAATATTCGTATCGGGACACCACTACCAGTTTGTTCAGACTGCATTATGTATCGGGTTTATATCGGACAAGCATCAACTGCAGGGTGCTGCTAAGAAGGTTATTGGCTGCAAGCTCCCACCCTTCCAGCACCTGTTCTCTTCCAGGACCAAAAGGCGTGTGGGTCGGATCACACAGCTGACTATTCTCACCCTGGACACAAGTGTGCCAGGCAGGAGAATATGTTGACATGCAGAGTTTCAAGCACTCCTCAATCTCGAGCGGGCGACTTTTCAAATGATGCTGCCTTAGCACGGCTACTAATTTTTGTAGCAACGCTTTTGCCGCATAAATGTTGAACATATTCCCGCTTGAAGCCAAACCACCGCCAGACGATGGCGTTTTTCTTGGGAAATAATCCTTCCTCCATTTGTTACTAGATTCGCACCTTCTCTCTCTCGTATTACCACCCGCACCTCACCGTTAGCATCACAGCTAACGTTACCATGTCGCCACTTCTCTGCTCCGCGGTAGCATGTGACGTTGCACATGCGTCGTGTGTAAGAAGGTACGCTTGGTTTACGTCTCTGTGAGAAGCAGAGACAAGAAAGAGTGGGAAACATATGCAGTGTAATGCCCTGGGTGAGAATGTATACTAGAATATCACAATATAGTCATTTTTTATATCGCACAGAGACAAACCCGCAATATATATCGCCCAGCCCTACTCCGGTCCAACCAGACCCACACCTGAACAGTTGTTTCCCCCCCTCGGCCATCAGGGACATGATCAATAACAACACCTGATAGCTCAGTTACAGCTCATGTCATTGTAGTCCGTGTTATATGTACAATGATTGCACCAAAGTAAAATTCCTAGAATTTGAACCCGTTCTCAAACAGTGGCAATAAAAAATATTCTGGTTCTGAAAAAAAAAAAAAATGTGCATCAAGTTAATGAGGTGCTTAAACACACACACACACACACACGGCAACTAAGTGAGCAGCAGGGCTACAGCGTGTAAGCAGGTGTCCTATGGGAGACAGTCCGCCATCAGCAGATAAGTTCCCTCCCCCGGTCCAGCCGGCGCTTCTTTGCCATACTGTACCTCCGAGGATTATGTCGGGAACGGGAGCGATACAGAAGCAAGCATGTCGGGGAAGGAGAGCGGAGTGTGTAACTTAAAATTTGCGGACTCCAAACTGTGACTATTGTTTTTTTTTATTGCATGTAGTTCTGTGCATGTGCAGCCTCCTCTATGGGGTCTTGGGGCATGAGTAAGTTAACCTCTTTACTACTGGGACCATACACTGCAAAAACTGAAATCTAAATAAGATTAGATATTTCAAATAAGGGTGATATTTTCTTATTTTCTGTTTGATAAGAACATTCTTCTCACTAAGCAGATTTTATGTTAGAGCACGCTTGGGCAACTATTTTGACACAGTGGGCGACATTTAGAGAAACAAATGTATCTGGGAGGCCGGGATATAAAACCACACAATAATGTCTGATTGAATGCTAAAAACATCGTACCAGACCTCCTTAAAAAAACTAAATGACATTTTTAATTTTCTACTGAAGGAGACACCCAGAAAGTACAAGACAATAATGCGTGATTTACGATATTAATTATGAATAATAAAACACTGAATATTGACAATATATGAACGTCACATATTTTACAATCAAGCGAAATGCAAGAAAAATGCAAAAAAAAATGCCAGCAAGACGTGACAAAGAAGTTGGGTAAGGTGGCAATAAATACTGATAAAGTTGAGAAATTCTCAACAAACACTTATTTGGAACATCCCACAGGTGTGCAGGCTAATTTGGAATAAGTGGGTCCCATGATTGGGTATAAAAGCAGCTTCCATGAAATTCTGAGTAATTCACAAAAAAGGATGGGGTGAGGGTCACCAATTTGTGAGCAAATTGTCGAACAGTTTTAGAACGATATTTCTCAACGAGCTATTACAAGGAATTTAGGGATTTTACCATCTACGGTCCCTAAAATCATTAAAAGATTCAGAAAATCTGGAGAAATCACTGCACATAAGCGATGATATTACGGACATTTGATCCCTCAGGCGGTACTGCATGAAAAACAGACAGTGTGTAAAGGATATCACCACATGGGCTCAGGAACACTTCATAAAACCACTGTCAGTAACTACAGTTGGTTGCTACATCTGTAAGTGCAAGTTAAAACTCTACCATGCAAAGCCAAACCCATTTATCAACAACACCAAGGAACGCCGCTAAGATGGACTGATGCAAAGTGGAAAAATGTTCTGTGGTCTGACGAGTCCACATTTCAAATTATATTTGGAAACTGTGGACGTGTCCTCCGGAACAAAGAGGAAAATAACCGTCCGGATTGTTATTGGCGTAAAGTTCAAAAGCCAGCATCTGTGATGGTATGGGGGTGTATTAGTGCCCAAGGCATGGGTAACTTACACATCTGTGAAGGCACCATTAATGCTGAATGGTCCATACAGGTTTTGGAGCAACATATGTTGTCATCCAAGCAACGTTATCATGGACGCCCCTGCTTATTTCAGCAAGATAATTCCAAGCCATGTGTTATAATAGCGTGGTTTCGTAGTTAAAGAGTGCGGGTACTTTCCTGGCCTGTCTGCAGTCCAAACCTGTCTCCCATGGAAAATGTGTGGCGCATTATGAAGCCTAAAATACGACAGCGGAGACCCCGGACTGTTGAACGACTGAAGCTCTACATAAAAGAAGAATGGGAAAGAATTCAACTTTCAAAGCTTCAACAATTAGTTTCCTCGTTTCCAAAACGTTTATTGAATAATGTTAAAAGAAAAGGTGACGTAACACGATGGTGAACATGCCCTTTCCCAACCACATTGGCACATGTTGCAGCCATGAAATTCTAAGTTAATTATTATTTGCAAAAAAAAAAAATAAGTTTATGATTTTGAACATCAAGTATCTTGTCTTTGTAGTGCATTCAACTGAATATGGGTTGAAAAGGATTTACATTTTACCCAATTTTCTCACTTTTCTCCCTGCCTTCCCGTGGGACTTTGCTCGGCGCGTTTTGGACACTTTGGGCAGGACTTGTGGGACTTAAACCTCGGTAGGTATTTTTTGGGACTTTTGCAGACTTTTCCAACTTTCATCCCCCCTCCCCACGGGACTGGACTCAGTATGTTATGAACATCTTGGTCCTCCCGGGACTTGTGCGGCCTTATATAAGATTTTATGTTCAAGGGTTAGAGGGTTTTGGTCCTAAATGATCTCAGTAAGATATTAAAGCTTGTTGCTGAGACTTTATGATCTACTATATTTTGAGTAAAACATGCTTGAAACTATTTTTGTCCAAATGTTCAAAACACACCCAGCAATGGTGCACAGGAAGGCGGGGAAGTAGAGGGGAAAAGGCGGCCAAAATGGTCAAAAGTCTCAATTTTGTCCAAAATACCTCCCCGGGTTCCAGTCCCACGAGTCCCGCCTTCTGCCACACAAGTCCCGGGATGAAAAAAAAAATTCCAAATTGCACCCAGTAAAGTCCCACGGGAAGTGGGGGAGAAAAGTGAGAAAAGTTGGCAAAAGTCCCCATAAAGGTTTAAAATACCTATCCAAGTTTGAATCCCACAAGTCCCCGGACGCCCAAAATGTCCATAACACACCCAGCCAAGTCCCACAGGAAGTCGGGGAGAAAAGTGAGAAAAGTCGGCAAAAGTCTTACAGGAAGTGGGGGAGGAAAGTGAGAAAAGTCGTCAAAAGTCCCCAAATATTTTCAAAATACCTACCCAGGTTCGAGTCCCACAAGTCCTGGGATTCTCAAAATGTCCACAATACACCCAGCCGAGTACCACGGGGAGGGGGGATAAAAGTCAGAAAAGTCGGCAAAAGTCCCACGGGAAGTGGGGGACAAAAGTGAGAAAAGTCGGCAAAAGTCCCTAAAAAATTTTCAAAATACTTACCCAGGTTCAAGTCCCACAAGTCCTGGGATGCCCAAAATGTCCATAACACACCCAGCCGAGTCCCACGGGGATGGGGGGAAAACAAGTTGGAAAAGTCGTCAAAAGTCCCAAAAATATTTAAAATACCTACCCAGGTTCGAGTCCCACAAGTCCCGTGTTGCTCAAAATGTCCACAATTCACCCAGCCGAGTCCCACGTGGAGGGGGGGAAAAAGTTGGAAAAGTCGGCAAAAGTCCCAAAAATATTTAAAATACCTACCCAGGTTCAAGTCCCACAAGTCCTTGGATGCCCAAAATGTCCATAACACACCCAGCCGAGTCCCACGGGGATGGGGGGAAAACAAGTTGGAAAAGTCGTCAAAAGTCCCAAAAATATTTAAAATACCTACCCAGGTTCGAGTCCCACAAGTCCTTGGATGCCCAAAATGTCCTTAACACACCCAACCGAGTCCCACGGGAATGGGGGGGAAAAAAGTTGGAAAAGTCGGCAAAAGTCCTAAAAATATTTAAAATACCTACCCAGGTCCGACTCCCACAAGTCCCGGGTTGCTCAAAATGTCCACAATCCACCCAGCCGAGACCCACGGGGAGAGGGGGATAAAAGTTGGAAAAGTCGGCAAAAGTCCCAAAAATATTTAAAATACCTACCCAGGTTCGAGTCCCACAAGTGCCGGGTTGCTCAAAATGTCCACAATTCACCCAGCCGAGTCCCACGTGGAGTGGGGGAAAAAAGTTGGAAAAGTCGGCAAAAGTCCCAAAAATATTTAAAATACCTACCCAGGTTCGAGTCCCACAAGTGCCCGGTTGCTCAAAATGTCCACAATACACCCAGCCGAGTCCCACGGAGAGGGGGAATAAAAGTTGGAAAAGTCGGCAAAAGTCCCAAAAATGTTCTAAATACCTACCCCGGTTCGAGTCCCCCAAGTCCCGGGTTGCTCAAAATGTCCACAATACACCCAGCCGAGTCCCACGGAGAGGGGGAATAAAAGTTGGAAAAGTCGGTAAAAGTTCCAAACATTTTCTAAATACTTACCCAGGTTCGAGTCCCCCAAGTCCCGGGTTGCTCAAAATGTCCACAATACACCCAGCTGAGTCCCACGGGAGGGGGAATAAAAGCTGGAAACGTCGGCAAAAGTCCCAATATTTTTCAAAATACCTATCCCGGTTTGAGTCCCACATGGAGTGCCACACAGGCCACAAGTCTTGAAACTTGTGGCACTGGAACCCGGGTGTGATTTTTGAACATTTTCCCAAATGTTCTCACTTTTCTCCCCGCGGGACTTTGCTCGGCGATTTTTGGACCTTTAAGGCAGGACTTGTGGGACTCGAACCTGGGTAGGTATTTTGGACATTTTTGGGACTTTTGCCGACTTTTCCAACTTTTTCCCCCCCTCCCCTTGGGACTTGACTGGGTGTCTTATGGACGTTTTGGGCATCCTGGGACTAAAGGGACTCGAATAGAAAATACAATAGAAAATATGTATTCATATAGTAGTACAGTTGTTATTAGTGAGAATATACTTATTTTAAGGCATGTTTGGGTTAATTGAGGTTAGCTCATTTTATTTGTTTTGGAAAGTCTTGACAAGCCAAATGTTCTTCTATTGGCGGATAATTTTGCTTAGTTGAAATTAAAAAAACTAATTTTTGTATTTTTGTTTCTTGTTTTTGAACACTGACTTTTTGCAGTGCAGGTGGCCCTTGGCAAAGGCTTCAAACCATGAATGCCCCCTAGCTAGGGATACGGTGAAGACCTCAACGGCGGAGCAGGCGGAAGACAGTCGATTTAAGAACTACCACAACGGCTGCGATGGTGAAGAAGGCTGCAGCAGAAAATGGGTCCCCGGTCGTCTTGGACTCCATGCCAGTGGACCCTGACCCGATTCTGTCAAGGATTCTGTGCACCAGCCTCCCCACGTTAATTTAAGTCACGCACAGGCATCCTCCATAAAAGGATACACCCCTACCACTCGAGCTGGTTGAAATCCGGATTGCACACCACTCATCTTTCCAAGCAACACTGATGAAATGTACCACGCAGCTGGTGCCCGTTTTTTTTTTTTGTTTTTTTTTTTCCCGACATCAAAAACCAGCTGGCCCCGCCGAAAAAAAATCTCTCTGAGGTTCCTTTGGCGGGTCATTGAGTGCCACTTTCCTTCATCCCTGACCCCCCGAGAGATGCTCGACCTGCGGCGGCCCGACTGGGCACCGGCTCGACTGCCATCAGAGGAGGAGGACACTTCACATGGAGCGGGCGAGAGGCTGTGGAGGATGGAGATGGTAGATTGGAAAAGCTCGAAGAAATATAACGAGCAGAGACGGTGATGGTTTCAGAGACGACCCTTCGACCTACAACTAGTTCACGTCTTCATATTCACTGCAAAAACTGAAATCTAAGTAAGATTAAATATCTCAAATGAGGGTGATATATGCTTATTGTTTGTCTGATAATATAATTTTTCTCACTAAGCAAATTTTGTTAGAGTAATTCGGTCCTAAATTATCTCAGTAAGATATTACAGCTCGTTGTTGAGATTTGATGAACTATATCAGGCCTATATCAAATATTTTGACTCGGGGGCCACATTTAAAAAATGTGTCTGGGGGGCCGGTAAATCTATTTTTCGGGACACTTATACAAACCCTGTTTCTATATGAGTTGGGAAATTGTGTTAGATGTAAATATAAACGGAATAAAATTATCTGCAAATCATTTTCAACCCATATTCAGTTGAATATGCTACAAAGAAAACATATTTGATGTTCAAACTGATAAACATTTTTTTTTTGCAAATAATCATTAACTTAAGAATTTGTCTCCAGCACCATGTGACAAAGAAGTTGGGAAAGGTGGCAAAAAATACTGATAAATTTGAGAAATGCTCATCAAACACTTATTTGGAACATCCCACAGGTGTGCAGGCTATTTGGGAACAGTTGGGTGCCATGATTGGGTATAAAAGCAGCTTCCATGAAATGCTAAGTAATTCACAAACAAGGATGGGACGAGGGTCACTAATTTGTAAGCAAATTGTTGAACAGTTTTAGAACAACATTTCTCAACGAGCTATTGCAAGGAATTTAGGGATTTTACCATATACGGTCCCTAAAATCATCAAAAGTTCAGAGAATCTGGAAAAATCACTACACGTAAGCGATGATATTACGGACTTTTGATCCCTCAAGCAGTACTGCATCAAAAACCGACATCAGTGTGTAAAGGATATTACCACATGGGCTCAGGAACACTTCATAAAACCACTGTCAGTAACTACAGTTGGTCGCTACATCTGTAAGTGCAAATTAAAACTCTACAATAAAAAGCCAAACCCATTTATCAACAATATCCTGAAACGCCGCCGGCTTGGCTGGGCCCGAACTCACCTAAGATGGACTGACGCAAAGTGGAAAGGTGTTCTTTGGTCTGACGAGTCCACATTTCAAATTATATTTGGAAACAGAGGACATGGTGTTCTCCAGAACAAAGAGGATAATAACCATTCAGATTTTTATAGTCGCAAAGTTCAAAAGCCGGCATCTGTGATGGTAGGGGGGTGTATTAGTGCCCAAGGCATGGGTAACTTACACATCTGTGAAGGCACCATTAATGCTGAAAGGTCCATACAGGTTTTGGAGGAACATATGTTGTCATCCAGCAACGTTATCATGGACGCCCCTGCTTATTTCAGCAAGACAAGTGTTACAACAGCGTGGCTTCGTTAAAAAAAAGAGTGCGAGTACTTTCCTGGCCAGCCTGCAGTCCAAACCTGTCTCCCATCGAAAATGTGTGGCGCATTTTGAAGCGTAAAATATGACAGCGAAGACCCCGGACTGTTGAACGACTGAAGTTCTACATAAAACAAGAATGGGAAAAAATTCCACTTTCAAAGGTTCAACGATTAGTTTCCTCAGTTCCCAAACGTTTATTGACTGTTTTTAAAACAAAAGGTGATGTAATACAGTGGTGAACATGCCCTTTCCCAACGACTTTATCAAGTGTTGAAGCCATGAAATTCTAAGTTAATGATTATTTGCAAAAAAAAAAAATAAAGTTTATGAGTTTGAACATTAAATATAATTGCATTCTGTTTATATGTCCATCCAACACAGTTTCTCAACTTATATGGAAACGGGTTTTGTACAAAATGTAACAATAATGTCTGATTGAATGCTAAAAACGTGATGACAGACCCCTTTAGAAAACGTAATGGAATTTTAAATTTTTCTGTGAACAATAAAACACTGAATATTGACAACATATGAACTTCACAAAGCCCCTCGATCGACATATTTTACAATCAAGCAAAACGCAACAAAAATGCAACAAACAGTCAAATATGAACGCTAAGGGTAAAAAATAAACCCACCTACAAGCTTGAGAACTTTGTTGTGAAAAGCTCCTTCCAGGTCTGTGGAAACGCTTCCCGCCCACACTGCTTAGTGCCTCGTCTGAGCTGCTGTAACCTACATTACCATGGTAACTAATTAGATGACCATAGTAACTGGTATTTCATCCATAAGCGCAGATTCCAACCATTGAAATACTTTGTATGGTTCAAGACTTACTTTATTTGTCGCCATGGAGGTGAGGAGTAGTGATTTCGAAGAAGCTAAAACACTGCAGACTGTGGATGGACTTTAGCGCCCAGCTAGCTAGCCATGTCTTAAAGCACCTCCTTCTGAGGGCGTTTCAGTGTTATAACTTCACTTTTGTCTTTACTTTATAGGCCAAAATGCGTCTGTTCTCCCTTTTCGGTTTAGACACTGTGTCTGCTTGTAAGTACTCTGTGATTGTGCGCTGCCGAACATGCTCCTCTGCACATAAAACCAGCAATGTCATGATGTGACGACAGTGGGGGAGCTGTACTTTTTGGAGGCGGTATAGTACCTGAATATAAATCATTAGTATCGCGGTACTATACTAATACTATTCAACCCTAGTATATTCAAAGTCCGCATGTGTCCAGGGACATATTTCCTGAGTTTATAAACATTATATGATTATTTTAAAAAACGGTAAAAATTGTGCCAATAAAAAATATTTATGTAATCATAGTAGTATCGACTAGATACGTTCCTGTACTTGGTATCATTAGAGTGGATGTCAGGTGTAGATCCACCCATGGCGTTTGTTGTAGTACTTTTTAAAAGCGGTATAGTACCGAATATGATTTATTAGTATCGCGGTACGATACTAATACCGGTATATCGTACAACCCTAGTATATTTCAATGTACTCATGTTTTCCAGGGACATATTTCCTGAATTGTTAAACATTATATGATTTTTTTTCAAAAAGGAAAAAAAAATGTGCCAATAAAAAAAATATTGATGTAATCATAGAAGTATCAACTAGATACGCTTCTGTACTTGGTATCATTACAGGTGTAGATCCACCAGTGGCGTTTGTTAGTGTTTTTTAGAACCGGTATAGTACTTAATATGATTCATTAGTATCACGGTACTGTACTAATACCGGTATACCGTACAACCCTAGTAAATTCAAAGTCCTCATGTGTCCAGGGTCATATTTCCCAAATTTTTAATGATATGATTTTTTTTTAAAAGGAAAAAAAAATACGTGCCAATAGAAAAAATATTGATGTAATCATAGCAGTATCGATTAGATACGCTTTTGTACTTGGTGTCATTACGGGTGTAGATCCACCAATGGCTTTTGTTACAGCACTTTTTAGAGGCAGTGTCACAGTTATTTGGTGTCGAACCCCAAGATGCAGAGAAGGAGGCAGGCATTTGGTAAGTAAACATGATTTAATTAAATACTAAGACAAAAACAAAACCAAGGGGGTACAAATAAAAAGCGCACACATGGGCGAAATAACAAACAAAGGGTCTTTAGCATAGAAGCTTGCAAGAAACAAAAAAGGACCTAGCGTGGAAGCTAGCGGGCAGCAAACAGGAAAAACTGGAAATGGCTAATGCTAACAGAAACAGCTTACCGCTACGACGACCAGGACAAAATGTAGCATGACAGGTAGTAGCTGTAACAAAATGACACGACAGGTAGCACGACAAGAGTGATTTGAGGCAACGACAATACAATGATCCAGCTACTGACACAAGACAAAGCAGGTACTAATAGGAGCGGGCTGATTGGCAACAGGTGTGGCCAGGTGCCAATCAGCCGCAGCTGAGGAGGAACACAGCACTCAGGGAACAAGACAGGAAGCTGACAAAATAAGAGCACTAGACAGGAAATAAGGTCAGGAAATACTAAACAGAGGAAACAGACAAATGCACAGGAAAAAACTAAAACGTAGACAAACTGTCAGGGGAAAGCCTGACAGGCAGTATAGTACCGAATATGATTCATTAGTATCGCGTTACTATATTAGTACCGGTATACCGGACAACACTAGTATATTCAAAGTCCTTATGTTTTCCAGGGACATATTTCCTAAATTTTTAAACATTATATGATTTTTTTTTTAAAAATGGAAAAAAAAAAAAGTGCCAATAAAAAAAATATTGATGTAATCATAGTAGTATCGACTAGATACGCTTCTGTACTTGGTATCATTACAGGTGTAGATCCACCAGTGGCGTTTGTTACAGCACTTTTTAGACGCGGTACAGTACCGAATATGATTTATTAGTATCGCTGTACTATACTAATACCGGTATACCGTACAACCCTAGTATATTCAAAGTCCTCATGTGTCCAGGGGCATATTTCCTAAATTTTTAAACATTACAAGATTTTTTTTTTACAAGGGAAAAAAAAAAGCCAATAAAAATATATTGATGTATTGATGGTAGTATCGACTAGACACGCTTCTGTACTTGGTATCATTCCAGGTGTAGATCCACCAGTGGCATTTGTTACAGCACTTTTTAGACGCGGTACAGTACCGAATATTATTTATTAGTATCGCGCTACTATACTAATACCGGTATATCGTACAACCCTAGTATATTCAAAGTACTCATGTGTCCAGGGACGTATTTCCTAAATTTTTAAACATTAAATGATTTTTTTTTAAAAGGAAAAAAATAAAATATGTGCCAATAAAAAAAATATTGATGTAATCATAGTAGTTTCAACTAGACACGCTTCTGTACTTGGTATCATTACAGGTGTAGATCTACCAGTGGCATTTGTTAGTGTTTTTAGAGGCGGTATATCACCGAATATGATTCATTAGTATCGCGGTACTATACTAATACCAGTATACCGTACAACCTTAGTATATTCAAAGTCTTCATGGACATATTTCCTGAGTTTTTAAATATTATATGATTTTTTTTTTAAAAAGGGAAAAAAAATGCCAATAGAAAAACATTGATGTAATGATAGTAGTATCGACTAGATACGCTCCTGTACTTGGTATCATTCCAGGTGTAGATCCACCAATTGCGTTTGTTACAGTACTTTTTAGACGCTGTATAATACCGAATATGATTTATTAGTATCGCGGTACTATACTAATACCGGTATACCATACAACCCTAGTATACTCAAAGTCGTGATGTTTTCCAGGGACATATTTCCTGAGTTTTTAAACATTATTGTGATTTTTTTTAAAAAGGGAAAAAAAAATGTTCCAATAAAAAAATATTGATGTAATCATAGTAGTATCGACTAGATATGCTTCTGTACTTGGTATCATTACAGGTGTGGATCCACTAATGGCGTTTGTTACAGTACTTTTTAGAGGCGGTATAGTACCGAATCTGATTCATTAGTATCGCGGTACTATATTAGTACCGGTATACAGTACAACCCTAGTAAATTCAAAATCCTCATGTGTCCAAGGACATATTTCCTAAATTTTTAAACATTATATGATATTTTTAAAAAGGAAAAAAAAATATGTGCCAATAAAAAAAATATTGATGTAATCATAGTAGTATCGACTAGATACGTTTCTGTACTTGGTATCATTACAGGTGTAGATCCGCCAGTGGCGTTTGTTACTGCACTTTTTAGAGCCGGTATAGTACCGAATATGATTTATTAGTATCGCGGTACTATACTAATACCGGTATACCGTACAACCCTACTTTGGATTCACTTGAGACCACCTTTCCAGGTGCACCCCAGGCTTAAAATAGTACAATCCTATTGGTAATTCAATCAATTTTATTTTACAATTTGCACTTATTACAAGAACGCCCAACATCTGATCGCCATCTCGCATATTTACGACATTGTGATGTAAAGATTTGTGTGGCTCGTCAACACAAAAAAAAAAGCCGACCATCGACAGCGAAGGCAAACGACGAGAGGCGGAAAAACGAATCCCGTAAAAGCCAAGCGACACGTTTTCACCACGGATCTGTTTTGAGAACGTGCCAAAGGAGGATTTCTGGATATTTCTCCTCGAGGGTAGAAAAGAGAGGAAAATGATTACCGTCGGACTAAGAAGTCGTTTTGTTATTTCATCGCATTAATGCCAACAGCTTTGGAGAGCAAGGAGCAACACAGTCAAGTGAATATTAATGGCTGAATGAAAATGTCTTTCCGACGACTGTCGCCTCGACATGGCAGCTGTCTGCGCTCATAAAAAAAAACAAAACAAGTGCTATTCCGGGAGTGCGGCTCAGAAGTGAGCCCGAGGCCTTGCTCGGGGCCCCAGCTAACGATGGCAGATTATTTCCGTCCTCGCCAACACCTTAAGACTCGCGCATTGTGGGAAGTTGCATATTTGTATTTGATGACGTATGTTTATATGTCCTACAAACGGTCTCACGTAAATTAGCCGTGAGATCTGTAAAAAAAAAAAAAAAAAACACGCTTTTTTTAGCTGGAGACTGAAGTGACTTTGGCATTCCCGGGCACGGCCACCGCTGCTGCTCACTGCTCCCCTCACCTCCCAGGGGGTGATCATGGGTGATGGGTCAAAGTGCAGAGAATAATTTCTGTGTGTGTGACAATCATTGGTACTTTAACTTTAACTTATTATGAACTCATTCGGGTTGGGAAAACAGACGAGGATGTTATAATACCTAAACTATGCACATTTATCCATAAAAATATAAAGTAGATGCTGATGGTGTAACACATGGGTGTCAAACTCAAATTTGGCCCGCCGTGTAATTTCATTCGGCCCTTGAGATAATATCAAATTAAGATTAGAGCTGGCCCGCCGGTATTATACAGTGGCGATGCCTCTGTAACACCGCATTCACCGCTGATACTCATACTTGCCAACCTTCACGATTTTCCCGGGAGACTCCCAAAGTTCAGTTCCCCTCCCGAAAATCTCCCAGGGCAACCATTCTTCCGAATGTCTCCCGATTTCCACCCGAACAATATTGGGGGCGTGCCTTGAAGGCACTGCCTTCAGCCCCCTTTACAGCCTGTCGTCACGTCCGCTTTTCCGCCATACAAACAACGTGTCGGTCAAGTCACCTAATATCTGCTGCTTTAACACACAAAAGTGAATGCAAGGCATACTTGATCAACAGCCATAACGGTCACACTGAGGGTGGCCGTATAAACAACTTTAACACTTTTACAAATATGCGCCACACTGTGAAGGCACACCAAACAAGAATGACAAACACATTTCGGGAGAACATCCTCGCCGTAGCACAACAAACTCAACAGAAGAAATACCCAGAAACCCTTGCAGCACTAACTCTTCCGGTACACTACAATATACACCCCCGCTACCACCAAACCCCGCTTCCCCAATTTTTATTTACATTTTATTTGATATGCCATTGATATTTTTTACTCATTATTATAATTTGAAACTCGATTTTGTATGTGACTATAAAGCTATATAAGCCTTGGTTGTTTAATATTCCATGCAAAACTTGTTTGGGTCCCTATTAAAAGGTTAATTTGTTCAACCTTGGCCCGCGGCTTTGTTCTGTTTTCAATTTTGGCCCACTCTGTATTTGAGTTTGACACCCCTGGTGTAACATAAAAGTCCATTATCCAAGGCAAATGCGGTACAATATATTTTGCATGACGTCCTAAAACGACAGTAGTTGTTTGTAGTACTTTCTATCGGACTGTTTTTTGTCATATTTCTTATCTGAAAGTGTTTTGTTTTTTTTCCGGAAAAGCGTGTTACCTGTGACGATACGATACAGAAGCATGAATCAAGGAAAAAGTTGCAATACTGACTTTAAAAACACAAAATTACCATTTTTTTCAGTAAAACTGTCATTGCACAAAAATAAATAATAAATAAATCAATAATCCATCCATCTATCTTTGTCCACTAAAAAAAAATACTTGTTTTAATCGACAAATAGATCTCAAAATTAATCTTGAGATTTAAGAAAAAAAAAAAATATATATAGGACTTTTTTTTAACATTTTCATGACTGAAACCCTTCCAGTTCCCCGGGACCAAAGTTGATTTAAAAAAAAAATGTTTGTATGTTGAATTGTATTAGTTTTGGAAATATAGATATTTGTTGAATTAAAGAAAGAAATCATTTGAAAAAGGAGCAGAGTGAGTTTCTATACTGCAGATGTTTATCCATGAAAATATGGACAAGCTGCTGATGGTGGGAGAGCATATTGTTAAAGTCCACTCTCAGTACTTGTATTCATGTTGTAACAATATGTGCACGTGGCACGGAGGCGGAACAAGTTCCACCACACAGTGACGGGACAGTAAGTGGAAGTGCCTGGCGAAGTAGTTGCGTACCCACCGCGTGAGACGAATAACGTGCCGCGGACATTATATACAGTAAAAAAAATAGTTTTTTTTAATCTTACAACAATATTTTTGTACTACAGTATATAATGTAATATTCAACAACTAGTATTTTTATTTTTACAACATTATTTTTTTACTATAGTATATAATGTAATATTCAGCAACTATTTTTTACAACAATATTTTTGTGTGTAATGTGATATTGAAAAACTATTTTTTACATTAAATACTGCAGTACAAAAATATTGTTGTAAAGATAAAAAAAATAGTTGCCAAATATTATATTATAAACTGTAGTACAAAATCATTGCCCTAAAAAAAAAAAAGTTGTCAAATATTACATTACATCCTGCAGTACAAAAATATTGTTGTAAACATAAACAAAATAGTTGTGAAAATTACATTATATAGAGCAGTACAAAAATATTTTTGTAAAGATAAACAATAGTATTTGCTAAATATGACATTATGTACTTTAGTTCAAAAATAATTGTAAAAATAAAAACAAAGTTGCTGAATATAAAATTGTATACTTGTAAGAATAAAACAATAGTTGTTGAATATTACATTATATACTGTAGTGCAAAAATACTAATGTAATATTAAACAACTTTTTTTTTTACAACAATAATTTTGCACTACAGTATTTAATGTAATATTCAGCAACTATTTTTTTAATCTTTACAATATTTTTGTACTGCAGTATATAATGTAATATTGAACATATTTTTTGACATTATATACTGCAGGACAAAAATGTTGTTCTAAAAATAAAAATAAAAAAACAGTTGAGTGTTACATTATATCCTGTAGTGCAAAATTATTGTAAACATTAAAAAAATAGTTGTTGAATATTACTTTATATACAGTAGTACATAAATATTTTCCAAAAGATAAACAAAAATATTTGCTAAAAATGACATTATATACTGCAGTACAAAAATATTGTAAACATGCAATAGTTGTTGAATATTACATTATATACAGTAGTACAGAAATATTATTCTAAAGATATACAAAAATATTTGCTAAATATGACATTATATACTGTAGTGCACAAATATCATTGTATAAGGTGAAAAACAGTTAAGTTATCCATGAATCTTTACATTAAAAAAAAGCAATTGTGTAAACATATTGTGAGGTGATTATACGTTTATGTTAGTGCGGACAAATGAGATTGTTATTATTATTTTTTTTTAATTAGGTGGCGACTTGTCCAGATTGTAGCCCGCCTTCCGCCCGATTGTAGCCGAGATAGGCGCCAGCGCCCCCCGTGACCCCAAAAGGGAATAAGCGGTAGAAATGGATGGATGGATAGATGCAACACACTTGCATGTAGATTATTTATGATCAATCCCAGGTTATTACGTCCATGTACAATTCAAATTAATTAAAAAAATGTGGCCCTCAATAAAAACGAGTTTGAAACCCAGAGAGCCACTCCAGATATGTCCGTCCATTGCACCTTTTTTTTATTATTTGGCTTTTTGTCCAAAGATAACATTATTATATGGAAAAAACACAACATATGCAATATTTTCCCCAAATTTTTTTCAGAGTGGAATATTTGCTGAGAATTAATTGCAGCTTTATATACAAAACCCGTTTCCATATGAGTTCGGAAATTGTGTTAAATGTAAATATAAATAGAATAAAATGATTTGCAAATCCTTTTCAACTCATATTCAATTGAATATGCTACAAAGACAACATATTTGA